>NC_142936.1:54726309-54728809 GCF_046866305.1 Octopus bimaculoides | reverse complement strand
CTATCTATCTATATATATATATATATATATATATATATATATATATATATATATATATATATATATATATATATATAAGATCCAAGAATCGAGGTGTAGGAAGAAAGCTTCAAGCAACCTGTAGTAAATAAAAACACAACTTTTAGGGACTATAGTGGTTTACTGAGACGGAAGGTTGTGGATTGTTCTGTATCGAAGTACGATAAACTGAAAAACTTTTGTTTTCTATTTCACGCTAGGCGACAGGGGTTGCCGAGTATGGGAATAAGAATATATATATATATACATATATTAGTGTGTCTATATTTGTGTTTATGACTCAATATCTCTTGACATCAGGTGTTGTCTTGTTTAAGTCTTCGTAACCTAACTGCTTGGCAAAAGAGGCCGACAGACTAAGTGCCTGGCGAAAAAAGTACCGGGGTAGATTTGTTAGTCTAAAACCCTGCAAAGCGGTGCCCCAGGATTGCTACAGTGTTAGGACTGTAACATTTACTTTGAGATACTGTTATTGTACTTCAAATAATAACAAATATGAATATTTTAACTACCCGTGATCAACTGAGCAAAGGGTACTTCAAAGTAGAAACAAAAACAAGGGAATAATTTGAGTAAAAATACTTGGCACTGAGGAAGAGAACTCAAATAAAATTGATATTTTAAATAAAATGAATATCTTAAGTACCCGTAATGTAATGGCATAAAGGTACATCAATTATGAATAACAATGACTAGTTTAAGTACCTGTAATTTACTGAGCTAAAAGTACCTCGAAATACTAAAAAAAAAAGATGGAATGGTTTAAATACCAGTAATTTACTGAGGCAAGGGTACTTGTAAGAAGAATAAAGCTGCTGCTTATATTATCTATAAATCATGCATTTGGTTTGCTATTCCCGCCGCAGATACCTAAACCTGATTTGTTCAACATGACTATATCAAAAAACCAGAAGCAACATCTGAAGCATCAAGGACAAGTAAGAGGTCCATTACATGTTCCTTGAATATGCTAGTAATAGCAGCTAATTCCTCACCGTGTACCCCAAATCACAACCTTCTGCCTTTTGTTTATCTTTATTTTTCCAAAAGATGTAGGATACATTGTTTTCAAATTTTGGTGCAAGGCCAGCAGTTTTTTGGGGGTGGGGGAGAGGGGTTAAGTCGATTATATCGACTAGTGTTCAATAGACACTTATTTCATCGAGCCCGAAAGGAGGAAAGGCAAAGTCGATCTCGACGGGATTTGAACTCAGAGCATAAAGACGAATTGTAGGATACATTGAATGTCACCTTCTTTGATCCAATAAATAACAAAAACACGGAGTGGTCATAGCAGAAACGATTGTGATTTGATTACAAGTCTAGTCGATTATAACTGGCCTGGGGTTAAATAACAACAACAACAATCACAACCACAACAATCTTCTTTACTTTTATCAGATGGGCGACATTTTGTCTTGACATTTTCAGGAAACAATCATTCAAACGTGCTTGAAACACCTAAACTATTCCGCAAAGAATAAGCAAGTCTTACTATAGAATATACACGGTTGCATTGCATTTAGAAACTCACAAAGGAGAACATAAAAAAAAATGGTGGGTAAGGGAAGTGTTGGCTCCATCTTGTTTTGCCTTTAGATCAAGGACAAAAACTGGCGACGCAGTTCGCAAGGTTGTGTGGTGGCTGCGTAGCAAAGAACTGCATATGAGACTAGAAATATATACATGCGTGTGCCTATGTGTATATATATGCGAGTATGTGTGTGTATATGAGTGTGTACACACATACACACACACACACACACACACACACACACACACACACACACATAAATTAAAATTTGACAGACTACTCTCTCTGCCTCTGTCTCTGTCTGTCTGTCTGCCTCTCTCTCTCTCTCTCTCTCTCTCTCTCTCTCTCTCTCTCTCTCTCTCTCTCTCTCTCGCAGTACACATATAAATAAACACAAACACAAACGCTTATCTTGATGTATTATACCATTTACTATTGGTCTATCTGTCTCTCTCACCCTGTCTCCTTTATATGTGTTTATGTGTGTACTCATGCCATGTGCTAAAGGCAAAACTACAACTTTTTTAGCAAGAGCTTCTTTCAAATCTATATTTTTATCTTAATTAAAAAATAAATTTTTTTTGAATCAAAACATAAACTGTTCGTCGTAATATCAAACGTTTTGTACCTCATTCATTATTGAATTTTAAATGCAGAAATTCTTGTACCAATCTTTATGTTTATTGCTCTTGTTCTATACGCATGCTAACTGCTGATCCACCATGGTCCTGTAGGACAGCAGTTACATTAAATGTAAACACTGGATGCCAAAGGGTCAACGGTATTGTGTGCGTCTATAGGATTTAGAAAGGTTCATTTGATTTTCTTTCGTTCGTTTCTTACAAGTTAAGAACTTGATTTATTTGAATCAAGACGGACTTCAGTGACCTCTTCGTGGCTTTGTGCTTATTTCCATTTTGTTTCTAT
>NC_142936.1:54716309-54721309 GCF_046866305.1 Octopus bimaculoides | reverse complement strand
GCGAGGAAAAACAACCAACAGAAGACGACCAACTTTCCTTTAAAATAACTCTACTATGTATCGACCGATTTCGCGATGAGAAGTCCAGTGTGTGGCATTATTTTTTTCTGTAATAATGCCCATTATATGAATATATATATATATATATATATATATATATATATATATATATATATATATATATATATATATATGTATATATATATATATATATATATATATGTATATATATATATATATATATATATGTATATATATATATATATATATATATATATATATATATATATAGGTAAATATTAAAATGTCCCACATAAAATGGCCTCTAAGAAATGAATAAGTAAAACCTGTGTACCTATGTATAATATTTATTGATCAAAATAGAACCCATCAACACCAGCAATTTTTTTCCATCTCCTTAGGATTCTATATATTGCTACTTTGAAAAAATTATTCTCCTTCTAGTTATAAAATGCTCAGACGTTGTCTTTACTTCTCCATGGCATACACTTTGTTGCGAATGAAAAGCTCAAAGTGACGAAATATGATAATCTGTTGGTGGTATGTTTGGGGATTATGGAGAGTGATCCACTATTTCAGAATTAAATTGCTGCAACTTTGCTTTGGTCTGATTTGCGGTGTGCGGTAAAAATATAGACGCTTGTCTCCATCAATGCTGAATGTTTCCTGGCGAATTTGGAATTCATTTCCTCAGCTTGCTTGCTGTCGAAGTTATATGTTATTTCTCTTGGCCGCAGAAAAGAATGATAGATGATTCCTTGATAATACCAACAAATAGTAACCATAACATTTTGAAGTGTATATGTTTCAGAAATGTGAAGCATGCATTTGATTGACGCCAAAATCTTTTACTGTAATAGGTGATTATTCTTCCGAAGCTGATTCCCTTTCTTTTCGTGCAAGAAGAAAAGAATAGATTGTCAAACAACGCATCTTTTCCGCAGCGGTTAATTCATATGAAACAAATTTCTCCATCTTTTTCACTGTACACATGTGCACATATACATACATACATGTAAGTAAGTATGTGTGTGTGTATGTATGCATGTATATATTAATGTATGTATGTATGTATGTATGTATGTATGTATGTATACACACGTTGATTGATTCTAAGGTTAGAGTTTATTAAATAAAATTTATTTTGCAAAATTTCAAGGTCTTTACTGACGTAATTCAATTTCTTTTACGAACGACTGTTTTTAAACTGATAACCATTTTGCTCCAAGACCCACTTATAACGCAAAGGAATGGAATTATAAGCATCAAAAAACAATTTCTTCAGTATTTCTTCGCATTCTCGTTCGATGGTTACCCTCAATTCCACGACTCTTGGCAGTTTTGTATTGTCAACTTTATCTTTTAAGTATTTTCATTAAAAAGAAGTCCAGCAGTGTCCACTGAACCTCTTCGTCCAATCCACTTGTTTGGCAAAATTTCATCAAAGTAAGCTTTTGCAATACTCTACTAGTGTGGGGGTACTACATTTGGCTGGAAATAAAACTCCTAATTTTCGAAGTCCTATTGAAAGTTTGCCATCACAGATCGTCTCAACAATTGCATGTTTGTGAGGCTAGTTAGAATATCTTGAGAAAAAGAATGGTCCAGTTAATTCTTTTGAAGATAAACCGAACCACACTATAACTGCTCGTAAGTAATCATGATGTTCCTTCGTAATACGCGGATGTCCAGGTCCTCAGCGGGTGCAATTGTGGCGATTAAATGAGCCATTTAATTTTAATGTAGCCTCAGCACTCCAAACAACCTCTGTAGAAACTGAGAATATTTCCAAGTACCACTTGCCAAGTCACACTTTTCGGTCCAGTTCATCCTCATTAAGAGCATGGAGTATTCTAGGAATGTAACTATTACAATGACAGCGCTTCAAAATACAATGGGTGCTGGATTTTGAAATCCCTATTCCATGACTCGCTTACCGCACAGACTTTCAATACTCTATCAATACGTCTCGAGCATCCATGCTTCCTTTGCGGGGGGGTCAATGGTGTATGCAGTAGTCTAAACAGTTCTTTCTGCTTCAGATCAATCTCTAATTTTATTCATGGTATTTCGCGTTGGTGGGTCTTCCATCCAAACTGTCTTTACACTTCGACTAGGTTTTCAAAGTTGCAATAGTAATTAAGGATAAATTTCCTTTCTTCAAAGCTTAGTCTAGAATTTCTCGTTAATTCTAATAGGCTAATTTAAAATGGAGTAATCAGCTGTTTAAGTATGTAAACATTTTTGGTGTCAGCACACTTGTCGCGAAAACATATAGGGGTAGGTTCGAGTTCCATGCGTACGGCAAATGCTACTTTTTTACACCAACGGCTTATATGCCCCAATATTAGACTATTTAACTTAGTCAATGCATTGTGATCGCTTATAAGCTTTAAGCTTATAAAAAATATTATTATCATTATTATTATTATTATTATTATTATTATTATTAATATTATTATTATTATTATCATTATCATTATCATCATCATCATCATCATCATCATCATCATCATCATCATCCTCATCATCATTATTATTATTATTATTATTATTATTATTATTATTATTATTATATGCAAATTGTAAAATTCGGTACCGCTTACCATATAATCGCAGAAAACTCACATGCAAAGTTTGTTTACAAAAAAAAAAAAAAAAAGAAATACACTATGAAATTATAGTTCTTAAATCTGACGGAAGGAAGCTAGGGGTACGTTAGTGTAAATGGTAGCACACTTATCGTGAATATATAGAGGTGTAGGTTTGTCTCTCCCTTACTTTTTTTCTGCCAAGTTCTTATATGCCCCAATATTAGACTATTTAACTTAGTCAATGCAAATGAAAGAAATCATCATCATCATTATTATTATTATTATTATTACTATTATTATTAGTATTATTACTATTATTATTAGTATTATTACTATTATTATTAGTATTAGTATCATTATTAAGGTGGCGAGCTGGCAGAACCATAGGCATGCCGAGCAAAATGCTTAGCGATATTTCGTCTGCCGCAACGTTCTGAGTTCAAATTCCGCCGAGGTTCATTTTGTCTTTCATCCTTTCAGAATCGATAAAATAAGCACCAGTTGAGTACTGGGGTCGATGTAATCGGCTATCCCCCTACCCAAAATTTCAGGCTTTGTGCCTATCGTAGAAAAGATTAAGATTATTATTATTATTATTATTATTATTATTATTATTATTATTATTATATATTCTGTTATTATTTTAATTGTTTGAGTCATTTGATGACTGCGGCCATGCTGGAGCACCGCCTTCAGTCGAGCAAATCGACCCCAGGACTTATTCTTTCTAAGCCTAGTACTTATTCTACAGATCTCTTTTGTCGAACCGCTAAGTTACAGGGACGTAAACAAAACCAGCACCGATTGTCAAGCGATGTTGGGGGGACAAACATAGATACACAAGCACATACATATATATACATATATACGACGAGCTTCTTTCAGTTTCCGTCTACCAAATCCACTAACAAGGCTTTGGTCGGCCCGAGACTATAGTAGAAGACAATTACCCAAGATGCCACGCATATGTATTAGGGAAACGGAATACCAGTTACTAGAAATAGCAGTTAACATGCCCAATCCACAAACTTCTCACTATTAAGAAACACGTATGGTGAATGTAACGAATATAATAAAAATACGGTAAACTTGGCTGACGATTCTTAAGTACTAACGTACAAAAGATGAAATCAATTGATACCAAGATATCTGTCCTTGTTTTGTGGTTTATACAAGGTAAGGTCTACTTTTTCGTTACATTCAGAGTGCGTGTTTCTTAATAGTAAGACATTTGTGGATTTGGAATCTTAACTCCAATATTTAGCAAGTGGTATTCCGGTACCCTAATTTATTATTATTTTTAATTATGGTAATAATATTTTATTAATTTATGTGTGTGTGTGTGTTGCGTGTGTGAGTGTGTGTGTGTGTGTGTGTGTGTGTGTGTGTGTGTGTGTGTGTGTGTGTGTGTGTGTGTGTGTGTGTGTGTGTGTGTGTGCGCGCGTTATATGCATACATATAGACATTTATAAACCTGGAAAAACTACAATTTAAGGAAATTACTATGGCACTCTGTAGATAAAGCTTTATACTCAGATGATGTAATTTACAATATTAATTGTCTTTCTACTTTGAAACATCCAGAGTTCAAATAATATTATTAAATATATTATTAAATTAAATCTATTATTAAACTTGTTATTTAATATTATTAAATTCGAAGTGCACATTTGCAAAAACCAGTTGACTACTGAGCTAATATGCAGTTTAATATATATGAAGGCAAGGTGCAGTTATTAAAGTTCATAAAAATCTCTTTCTTCGAAACAATTAGGTTTCTTTCTTCTCATATTCTCTTCCTTCTTTTTCATCGCAAGTTCAACTATCCGAACAACCTCTTTAGTTTTAAGGCTGGCAGAGTCGTTACCACGCTGGGTGAAATACTTTGTGGTATTTCGTTCGTCTTTATTTTCTGAGTTCAAATTTCGTCTTTGGTTTTCATCCTTCCGGGGTCGGTAAAATAAGTAACAGTTGATTACTTGGGTCGATATAATCGACTCACTCACTCCATCGAAATTGCTAGCCTTGTGGCAAAATCTGAATTCCGTTTTTATATACAGTTATTGAATCTACGTATAGTTAATCGCAAATAAAACACAAATAATACATGAATAAGAAAAAAATTATTTTGTTAAGTATACGCATGTCCACGTAAGCACACACATAGGCACATGCATACACTCACCCATGGTCTCGTGGACGAACAGATACACACACACACTCTAAGTTACAGATAAGGAGATGTCATTAAATAAAGCCATAAAAAGATTATACAATCTGTATATAGATTATACAATCTATACATAATACAAGATATATGTATAATGCAATCTATATATATTTGTATGTGTATGCATATGTGTGTTTCAAGTATATATATATATA
>NC_142936.1:54698809-54711309 GCF_046866305.1 Octopus bimaculoides | reverse complement strand
TTTTTAATATTCCTGATTCGTTTTAATATATTTTATTGCTTTAGTCTAAGTTTTATCTGATAATCTCTCACCAAATGCCAGAGAACTTATTAAATAATTATCATATCCGCTCTTTAGCTCTTTAGATTTAATTTTATCGATAATTTTATTTTAGTTCTTAACGACAGCTTTTTTCTTATCAAACCGTTTCGTGTGTCTGCGTAACAAATTTACAGATTTTACAGTTTTTTTTCTTTCATTTGAGGAAAAGGTGCAATTTCTTGTTATTGCCATCATCATCATCATCATCATCATCATCATCATCATCACCATCATCATTATCATCATCATCATCATCATCATCATCATCATTATTATTATTATTATTATTATTATTATTATTATTATTATTATTATTATTATTATTAGAGCAGTGAGCTGGCAGAATCCTTAGCACGCCGGACAGGATGTTTAGCGGCATTTCGGTTCGTCTTTACAATCTGAGTTCAAATTCCCCTGAGGTCGACTTTGCCTTTCATCCTTTTGGAGTCGATAAATTAAATACCAGTGAAACACTGGGGTCGATGTAACCGACTATCCGCCCCGCTTGTGCTTATAGTAGAAAGGGTTGTTATTATTATATTATTATTATTATTATTGTTGTTGTTGTTGTTTTTGTTTTATGAGAGTGAGGTGGCAGTACCGTTATCGCGTCAAACAAAATTCGTAACGGCATTTTTTCCAGCTCTTTACGTTCTGAGTTCAAATTTCACCAAGATTAACTTCGTCTTTCATTCTTTTGTGGTCGAAAAAATATAGTACCAAACATCTACTGAGTCGATGGTTTCGGCTCCTCTTCTTCTCCAGAATTCCTGGTTTTGTGTTTATGGTATAAACATTCATTTTTATTGCGCGTGGATTGGTAGAATCCACCATACCATGCAGTATTTACTCAGCCTTTGTACCCTTCCAGTTCATATTGCGCCGAAATTCGCATTGTCTTTCAGTCATCCTGGATCAGTAAAATAAAGTACCTGCTAAGTACTGGAGCTGCAGAGTCAACTAACAACCCCATACATTACCCACCCACACACAAAAAACTATTGTTCCAATGTTAGCATTATTATTATACAATTAGGATTTTTGATTTAGCATAATCGTTAGAATGTTCTAAACGCATGTAACTAAATAACATACGGTATTTAATTTCAGCTTTTCAGTTATAGGCCGTCCATAATTTTAACTAGTCGGCTACAGACTGCAAATTTAGATTGAGCGTACCCTTTGTTCCTAAAAACCTCTCCCATTTTTATTGATATTGGTTTCAGATTTTGGCACAAGGTCAGAAATTTCAGGGAAAGGGTAAGTCGATTATAACAACCCTCAGTACTCAACTGGTACTTATTTTATCAACCGCGAATGGATGAAAGTCGAAAGTCAACCTCGGCAGAATTTAAGCTCAGAACATCAAGACAAACGAAATATCGCTAAGCATTTTGCCCGTTAACTGAATGAGTTTGCCAGCTCACCGCCTTACTGTCTCTGTTAATGTTAAAAGTTTTAACTATGTGTTTCAGTTTTTATCCCCCTTTTAATATTCTTCTTTCAGTTGGCACCCCCACATTTCTATTTCAATAAGTAAGACAATTCTTTCCATTATTCTTTTTTTAGTTTCATGTTGTGTAATCTCTCTCCATTTTCATTTTGGTAGTTGGGATTGATGAAAGTGTGACTCTGTTATGATTAATCAAGGTTCCTCTCTCGATACTACCATCACTACTATAGAATAGATTAGATGATTTAATCCCTTGATTAAAGGCCAACATTATCTTCGAATATATTTAATTTCATAGAAGCTAGCAGTTATGATGCGGAAGTCTGTTGTTCGTAGTTATTCTGTTGAAAGATCTAGACGGTAGGAATTTATATTTTTTCCCGGTGCAATAACAGTTTAACTTCCCTTCTAAAGAGCTCATGTTCATCAGTAGCTGTCAATAGATTTAGTATAAGAGTATGCAATTTGTACACCAATGCTAAATCTGTGATTTAGCCGACCACAAAGACACTCCTTCTTGTTTGGTAATTTAATTTATCTCCCCTTGGAGGATAAAAGGTAATTCTAACGCTCTTCAGCTTAGTGACTTGAGTGTTGGGATTATTAGCACAAGGTTGTGGTTACGACTCTTGGACCGGGTAGCGCGTTGTGTACTTGAATAAACACTTCGTTTTACGTTGCTCCAGTTTACACAGCTGAAAAAGAGTTGCAGCCAATCTCACTCTCTCTCTCTCTCTCTTTTTTTCTCACTCTCTCTCTTTTTCTCACTCTCTCTTTCTTTTTCTCACTCTCTCTTTCTCTTATATCCTCAGTTTTCAAGCTAGTTCAAGAGTAAAACAGCTGAGATTAGTGCCTGTCTGATCGCAACTCCAAAGGTACTTAAAACGATAATGCTTGACACATGCTATCACACATTACTTGCTTGCAAGTGATGGCCATGGTTTTCTTTTTACGGCTGTGGTCATACAGCTGCTCCCATTTATCACAGACTACGCCAATTCTTTTACAGTTATTACTAACGCAGAATCTCATTACTCTCATTTCCACTATCATTATAGTCCTACGGGTATGGCTCGCATTACGTAAGCATTATGCTTAAGAAAATATTACGTTAACGTAGAGCTCCGTAATACAAAACGCATTTTCGTTTTTAACTTTTATGCAACATTGAGGTCAATAGGAAAAGTTTCCGCGTTCAGAACTTTACATTACGACAATGTTTACGGAACAGTAATGGCTTCCGTAACGCGGGGAATGTGCGCGCTTTTGTATCAGTATTTCTCTAGCACTGAAATAACGGCCAGCTTTAATCAATTAGTCAAGCTACCATAAGGCGAAGGAGTGGTTTTCAAGGTAGTGCTCCAGCATGGCCGTAGTAAAATGACTAAAACAACTAAAGAGGTAACAGAATATATACATATATGTAGTCCCACCTTGGGCAAGTGTAATCTACTATAACCTCGGGCCGACCAAAGCCTTGTGAGTGGATTTGGTAGGCGGACAGTAAAAGAAGCCCGTCGTCATATATATATATATATATATATATATATATATATATATATATATATATATATATATATATATATAGATATAGATATATATATATATATATATATATATATATATATATATATTGACCGTTGACTGAACACTATTCAATTTTTTTTTCTCCGTGTTTTTCTCCTTGACTCCGTATTCTTTCTGTTGAAGAGCGTAGCTCGAAACGTCAAAGACTTTCCGTATTCCTGAGCGTCATACTAATACATCCTTTTGTTATTTACACCACCTGTCCTCGTCTGTTGTTGTTTTTTCGTACATTCTCCCATATACATACATATATATATATATATGTATATATATATATATATATATATATATATATGTATATATATATATATATATATATATATATATATATATATATATATATATATATATATATATATATATACACACATATACATATATGTATAATATATATACATGTATATATATATGTATAATATATATACATGTATATATATATATATATATATATATATATATATATATATATATACATATATATGTATGTATGTATATTTATATATATATATATATATATATATATATATATATAAATATACATACATACATATATATGTATATATATATATATATACATGTATATATATATATATATATACATGTATATATATTATACATATATGTATATGTGTATATATATATATATATATATATATATATATATACATATTATGTATGTTTGCGTGATTGTGCCTGTGTTTGTCCACCCACCCACCCACCCACCCACCATCGCTTGATAACTGATGTTGGTGTGTTTACGTCTGTATAACCTAGCGGTTCGGCAAAAAAAGACCGATAGAATAAGTACTACGCTTACAAAGAATAAGTCCTAGGGTCGATTTGCTCGACTAAAGGCGGGGCTCCAGCATGGCCGCAGTCAACTGGCTGACACAAGTAAACATATATATATATATGTGTGTGTGTGTGTGTGTGTGTGTGTGTGTGTGTGTGTGTGTGTGTGAAAGAGAAGTTTCAAAGCCCCACTATATAAGATCAATTTTAACTTTCTGGGAGATTTTACATGTTTCGGTTCTTTTTGAAAAAATGAACCTTATCAAAAATATATATTTTTAAAAGTTAAGTGTAATAAGAGAAAAGTTCATAATTATTTCTTACTAGTTTCAACAGAGCCCACGTGGTAGCGTTTTATGTGTGGGAACATAATGGCTGTCTTGTGCGTTGTCTAGAATTGTTGGCTCAACGATTCTAGTCAACGATAGCATGTGATAGCCAACGATTCTAGACAACGCACAAGACAGCCATTATGGTTCCACATATAAAACGCTACCACGTGGACTCTGTTGAAATTAGTAAGAAATAATTATGAACGTTTCTTTTATCACACTTAACCTTAAAAAAAATATATTTTTGATAAGGTTCGTTTTTTTGAAGAAGGACCGAAACATGTAAAATCTCTCAGAAAATTAAAATTGATCTTATATAGTGGCGTTTTCAAACCTCTTTTTCATAAATATATAGCCACTCGTATGTCACCTACACTTTATATATATATATATATATATATATATATATATATATATATATATATATATATATATATATATATATACACACATATATATATATGTATGTGTGTGTGTGTGTGTGTGTGTGTGTGTGTGTGTGTGTGTGTGTGTGTATGTATGTATGTATCTGTGTGTTTGTGATTCTCCTCACCGCTAACACTTGATAGCTGGTCTCGGTGTGTTTACGTCCCCGTAACGGTTCGGCAAAAGAGACCGATAAGCACTAAGCTATTACAAAATATAACTACTGGAGTCGATCCATTCGACAAAATATTCTTTCAAGACGGTGCCCCAGCATGGCCGCAGTCTAATGACTGAAAGGTGTAAAAGATAGTCGCATAGAAGACTTGGCGTCGGCCATATTAAAAAAATGTCCTAACAGAATAAAAACCGTATGCTCCAAGGCAGAAGTATTATGCAAAGCACTGAGGCCCCTACATATACAATTACGGCAAACATAGCTTAGCAATCGGGCCCTATAGACACAATGGGACCCAGTATACTGCGTTTATAATGACTTACTCAGGAGTTGAGAGACCAACAAAGTGAGAAAGAATCATAATTACTGATGTGTCCTCAATGCCGTTACAGTTGTAACTATAACCACGACCAGAGACAACGACATATAGTTTCAAATTAAAATCTCTAGCCACACCTATGATACTACTATAAATGCAGCATGACACAGTGCAGGTAAACCACGCCCACAATACTACTTAACATATTCGATGTAACCACGCCCACAATAGCTGTATTACTGAAGACATCGAGAAAAACCTCGACAAGTAATTATATGTGGTACTAATGCAGATGTACATATATTTGAATAATCTCTTTCCTCTCTCGCATTTCTCTCTCACCCATTTTCTTTCTCTCATTCTTTTTGCTTCTATCCATTTGTTTGTGTATTTATTTATCCCTCTCCCCTCTCTCTATCTCTATCTCTCCCTCTTTCTGTCTATACGTCTATCTATCTATCAATTTGACTATCCTCATTTTATCTGTTGTCTGCCTCCACCCACTCATATACTTATATACACACAGGCGCAAATGCATCTATACATACCGATGAAAGTGTTATGTATATGTGTGGGTGGGTGTCTTTGTGAGTATGTGTGTGTGTGATATACTTTTACACACACACACACACACACACACACACACACACACACACACACACATACATACATATATATATATATATATATATATATGATAGGCGCAAGCGTGACTGTAGTAAAACGTTTGCTTCGCAACCACATGGTTATAAGTTCAGTCCCACTACGGGGCGCATTAGGCAGTTGTCTTCTATAGCTGCAGGTCGATCAGAGCCTTGAGACTGGACTTGGTAGCTGAAAAACGCCCATATATATATATATATATATATATATATATAAGGGCATTACTACAGAAGAATGCCACACAACAGACTTTCCAAATAAACACATTTTAGTACCGAATGCGACGAAAAGTTTGGTTTCTTTTGAGAGTTGCTTTTCCTCGCATTCGGTACTAAAATGCGTTTATTTGGGAAGTCTGTTGTGTGGCATTACTCTGTAGGATAGCCCTTATATAAATATAAACGAATAATTATATTCTTGGGAATAGAAATTTCCCTTATGAATTTTTTTACACACTAGCTTCCTGATAAAATTCTTCTAAAAGATTTTTATCCTATTTTGAATTTATTAATCAAAGGGTAAAATTTATTTCAAAAAATAATACTATTTTACCAGTTGTCTGCATGCGTAACTAAAAGCCAGAAGACATAAATAGTGCATAAGATTTCATACACGGACAGAAATCCACCATGTGGATATCATACATGCCATTTCTAGCATGTAAGAAATCCACATAGGGGAATTCTATCCGTGTATAGAATCTTCTGCACTAATATATCGAAATATACATGTATGTACCTATGCATGTGTGCGTGCGCGTGCGCGCATGCGTGTGTGAGTGTTTGTGTTTCTTTGTGTTTTCGTTTGTCTCTAACCACCGCTTGGCAATCTATGGTGGACTGTCCCGTAACTTAGCGGTTCGGAAAAAGGAGCCCGATAGAAGAAGTAGCAAGCTTTAGAATTATTTAGTCGAATATATCGACCCCAGCACCTATTTCTTAAAAGCCAGGTACTTATTCTATCGGTGTCTTTTACCCAACCGCTAGGTTACGGGAACGTAAACACACCAGCATCGGTTGCCAAGCGGTGGTGGGAGACAAACACAGATACAAACACACACACATATGTATATGTATATATATATATATATATATATACATACATACATACATACATGCATGCATGCATACATACATACATACATACATACATACATACATACATACATACATACATACATATAAGCGACGTGCTTCTTTGAGTTTCCGTCTATCAAATCCACTATCAAGCCTTTGGTCGGCCCCAGCAACCGTTAGGTTACAGGGATGTAAACACACTACCACCTTTTGTCAAGCAGTGCTGAAGGGGCCAAGCGAAGATACAAAGATACACACACACATATACATGTATACGACGCGCTGCTTTCAGTTTCGATCTACCAAATCCACTCACAAGGTTTTGGTCAGCCCTAGGCTACAGTAGAAGATACTTGCTCAAAGTGTCAAGCAGTGGGACTGAATCCCAAAGCATGTGCTTGAGAAGCAAGCTCCTCACCAAACAGCCATTTCAGCGACTGCCGTGTGTGGGCGCTTTGTCGGGTGGAATTCAATTAATTCTTGCTGGATTTTTCTGAATACTCTGAATAAAATAAGAAAACTTTATTTTATTTAACTATAGGCACAGGAGTGGCTGTGTGGTAAGTAGCTTGCTTACCAACCACATGGTTCCGGGTTCATTCCCACTGCGTGGTACCTTGGGCAAATGTCTTCTAATATAGCCTCGGGCCGACCAAAGCCTTGTGAGTGGGTTTGGTAGACGGAAACTGAAAGAAGCCCGTCGTATATATGTATATATATGTGTGTGTGTGTGTATGTTTGTGTGTCTATGTTTGTTCCCCAACATCGCTTGACAACCGATGGTGGTGTGTTTACGTCCCCGTAACTTAGCGGTTCGCCAAAAGAGACCGATAGAATAAGTACTAGGCTTCCAAAGAATAAGTCCTGGAGTCGATTTGCTCGACTAAAGGCGGTGCTCCAGCATGGCTGCAGTCAAATGACTGAAACAAGTAAAAGAGTAAAGAGTAAAGAGTACCGACATCTTTCAAATAAGGTTATAATTAGTATTTTTTTCTTTTTAATCGATGATATGTGTATCTCCCTGATTCCGTTACAGTTATTGTTGTTGATGGTATTATTGTAATATTACATATATGTTTATGCTTGTGTCCCTCAGTATCTGATAATTTGACTATTGGAAGATAATGTACATCGTATACCCAGAGTATTGCCCCAGCATGGTCACAGCTCATGAGCTGAAACTAGATAAATGAAAAAAAGAAAAGAATTAATTGTGTTCCGCCAGATGAGGCGTCCATATACAAAATTGTTATAAAGAACGACATTCTATAATTGCATGTGAATACAAACTCAACAGCTTAAAGCTGGTGTTAGGTGCAGAAACAAATGTTGTGATCTACTATTAAAACCTGATATATCATTCTTACACACGCGCGCGCGCGCGCACACACACATGCACGCACACGCACTGGTTCTATTTCACTTCTGAAACAGATCTAGTGTGGTGAAGCATGTCATTGATGAGATCGTGAATGCCGACGAAAGAGCTTTGACAAACCTGGCTGACTGATTGATTGGCAGAACTGTTAATCAAATAATCGATTATTTAATTGGTTAAATAGTTTACCAGCTGGCGAATAAAAATTAATAAGTGAAACAAAACTAGTGCGTATGCTTATTATTGGTTTATTACTGTTCATTATTGTCATAATGGCCCTCCAGAAATACAGCAAAATTATTTTTCATAGGCGCAGGAGTGGCTGTGTGGTAAGTAGCTTGCTTACCAACCACATGGTTCCGGGTTCAGTCCCACTTCGTGACACCTTAGGCAAGTGTCTTCTACTATAGCCTTCGCCGACCAAAGCCTTGTGAGAAGATTTGGTAGACGGAAACTGAAGGAAGCCCGTCGTATATATGTGTGTGTATGTATATATATATATATATATATATATATATATATATATATATATATATATATATATATATATATATATATGTATGTATGTATGTATGTATGTATGTTTGTGTGTCTGTGTTTGTCCCCCCAACATCGCTTGACAACCGATGCTATTGTGTTTACGTCCCCGTAACTTAGCGGTTCGGCAAAAAGAGACGAATAGAATAAGTAGTAGGCGTACAAAGAATAAGTCCTGGGGTCGATTTTCTCGACTAAAGGCAGTGCCCCAGCATGGCCGCAGTCAAATGACTGAAACAAGTAAAAGAGTAAAGAGTATATTTATACTAAACCACCAATTGATAACTTTGGGGATAAGTAACACGCTGTACAGCATACGAAGTAATATGTTCTCTATATAAGTGTATTTATAAGTTGCTGGATAATGCTGGGTATGGAGGTGAGGAAGAAGACTGACGCAAAGGTGAGCGTGGAGAGATTAAACGAAGCACAACTAGTTTTGGGAAGGAACGAGTTGTGTACCAACTTTTGTTAAACCCGCATGCTCTCAAAAACATCTTGAATGCACCTATCACAGCCAGAAACTTTCGCCAATGCCGTTAAATCCACTACCATCCCGATCCCCCCTTATCCCTCCTATTACTGCTACCGTCATCATCCTCACCACCTCCTCTAGCATCGCAGCCATCCGCCCCACCTCTGAAATGACTTGTACCAAAACCAACAACTCCACCACTATCATTATCATAACCGATAATTCTATACCACACGGGTGCAAAAGGCGATGTTCGTACCTGGCGTGAGGGTATGTGATTGTGTGTGTATGTGTGTGTACATGTGTGTGTGTGTGTGTTTGTGTGCGTGTGCGTGTGTGCATGTGTGTATGTGAACGTATGTGTTCGCATGAATTTGCGAGTATTTGGTTGTACGAAAGTCTTTGTACGCATGCTTGTATGCTTGTACGACCATTTACATGTATGGACATGAATATATATGTTACTCTGTGTGTGTGTCTGTGTGCGCGCGCGTGCGCGCGATCGTGCGCATGCGTGTATACACACGTATACAATCAACAAGTGTGCGCACACTTGGATGTGTGAATGTATGAGTGTGTGTGTGTGTGTGTGTGTGTGTGTGTGTGTGTGTGTGTGTGTGTGTGTGTGTGTATCTGTCTGATTCTGTATTTATGTGGATTTTAAGTCTGTTCAGACAGCCCTGCCTTGTTCCCAATTTAATCTCATTGACCAAACAAGTTAAATAAAAGGGTTTAGCACATGACGTTTTCAATGCAACTGCTAAAACAGCCATCACACCATCACAAAAATCATAACAGGCATAACTAATATCAGCATCACGCACCATTACAACCACTAATACTAATAGTAATATCCTATCACTACCAACACCACCACCATCACCACCACAACCACAACCACCGCCGCACCATTGCCGCCTCCAACACTACCATCACAACTACCTCCAATACTTCTTCTACAACCACTATAATCACCAAAGCTTCTACCGTCTCGACAAAATCTCTGTGTCTCCTTGACGCAGATCTATAGGGAACTCTAAAGTACACATCGGTCTACATGGGTTACTAAAGTACACTACCGAGTACATTTCGCTTGGTTGTATCTCCTACTCGTATAAATCTACCAGGTGTTATGTATATTGTTGTGTGAATCTGTGTGTAAGTACTTGTGTATGTCTCATGCGCATATATATATATATATATATATATATATATATATATATACGTACATATACTTATATGCACATACACACACGTGTGCGTATGCATTCATCAATACATATATACATACATGCATGCATATATAGGGTGCGGCGAATAAACTGTCGTCTAAATTATGCAAAAATGAAAATAACACAGACATCTCATTTTAATATACGTATTTAACAAAATTACATTAAAATATCTTAAAATATTACGGAGTAAATTTTAATATATCTTGAAATACTAAAGAGTAAATTTATTCAATAAAATCGCCATTCACTTCAACCACGGCTTCCAGGCAACTTCGAAATCTCCTGCAACTCTTCTGGACGGTTTCTTTGATTAAGTTGGTGAATGTTGTCAGAATCCTTGCCTTCAGTTCATCTTTGGTGTTACAATGAGTTTTGTTGGTCTGTCGCTCAACTGCGTCCGACACATAATAATCAGAGGGGTTGCAGTCTGGGGAGTTAGGTGGCCACATGTTATGGTTAATGTGGTCTGAGATATTGTCTGACAGCCATGACTGAGTTCTCCTGCATGTGTGGCACGGTGAGGAGTCTTGTTGCCATACACAGGGTCTTCTATCAGCCACCCTCTTCACCCAGGACAGCACTACCAACTCCAGGCACTAGATGTGGGTCTCCGTGTTGAGTCTGAGACCGTGTGGAAAGATGAATGGAAGCATAAGGACACCATCACTAGTGTTCACTCCAAACACCATGATGTTAACTGAATGTTTCATTTTTATCACTCTCGGTACATGTCCTCAGATTGCACTGACCTCAGATTGACACCCAAACACTCTGAAATGTTCGAATTGGAGCTTCTGGGTCGAATGCCGAGCAGTACAGCATGTAGTTTCCAAATTTCTGGAAGAGTGAATTGCGTCATGGTACTGTTTTTCTCACAGATGGTGCCCAACTGACTCTACTGTACTGTTTAGTCGACAAAATCAATAACAATGTGCATACGCAAAATTAAAAATTAGAAATTTACCATTCGCATGTATGTATGTATGTATTTATATATGTGTGTGTGTGTGTGTGTGTATATGTATCTAAAAATATGTGACACTTACTCGGTAACCATGATAAAACTCCGACGTGTGACAAAAGATATCCAGACAATGGACATAAGATGAAATAAGAACAATAATAAACGAGTGGAGAACGAATATATAATGCATGTGTTTATTTGGCAAGAAAAAAAAATGACCATCCCGAAATATGACAACATTTAATTATTCAAAGGCGGCGAGCTGGCAGAAACGTGAGTACGCCGAGCGAAACGCTTAACGGTATTTCGTCTGTCTTTACTTTCAGATTTCTAATTCCGCCGAAGTCGACTCTGCCTTTCGGGGCCGATATATTACGTACCAGCTGCATACCGGGGTCGATCTAATCGACTGGCCCATCCCCCAAAATTTCGGGCTTTGTACCTCGAGTATAAAAGAATTATCCATTCCGTTGTAAATCCACACGTAACTTCTATAGAGAATTACGTGAATAATATGTTGGCTGGCAATGTCATAGCCTCAGAACACTAGAAAGCCGTTGGTTGTTTGCTTGAAACTGTTGCAGAACCGGCGAAAGCAAACTGATCTCCTGTTATATAAGGGAGACTATCCTGATCGCGTTTGTAATCAGTAACCAAGTAATATATTCCTGGTTACTCATTTAATAATAATAGATACAAATTAGTTCCATTTGGCTTGACATGTTTCAACCTGTAAATTTTCGAAAAGATATCCTTCACCGGCGACAGTTTGATAAAATTTTGGACCTCCGGTTGGGGTTGTGGCTGGCTGCTTCAGTACTTGAAATTGATGCGTAGGCTGCCAAGAATGTAGTGCCAATCCTTTGGAATAGAAGGTAGTAATTGTGATGGTGTACCATGTTGTTGGATCCCTGGTTCCAGTCGTTCGAGATGAACTAGCACAAGGAATTTGAATTACCCTTTTCTTTAACTCGAAAGAGCAAAAAGTGTTGAGAGAAGCGATCTTT
>NC_142936.1:54678809-54693809 GCF_046866305.1 Octopus bimaculoides | reverse complement strand
GTTAGGGCAGCGGACTCGCGGTTTCGATTCCCAGACCGGGCATTGTGAGTGTTTATTGAGTGAAAACACCCAAAGCTCCACGAGGCTCCGGCAGGGGATGGTGGCGAACCCTGCTATACTCTTCCACCACAACTTTCTCTCACTCTTACTTCCTGTTTTTGTTGTACCTGTATTTCAAAGGGCCAGCCTTGTCACACTGTGTCACGCTGAATATCCCCGAGAACTACGTTAAGGGTACACGTGTCTGTGGAGTGCTCAGCCACTTGCACGTTAATTTCTCGAGCAGGCTGTTCCGTTGATCGGATCAACTGGATCCCTCGTCGTCGTAAGCGACGGAGTGCCAACAACTATTGACGAACTGACGTAATCGTGAAAGTGTCGGATAAAATGTATAACTATCATACACAGATTACTACTGCCTACCTTTCGTGACCACCTATCCCTTAATAAGACAGGTAAACAGTAAGACTAGTAGGCGGTTATGTAGGTGGTCAAGAAGGATGATAGATTGGTAATTAGACAGTTAAATAGTAATTAGGCATTCTAGTGGAAATATGTGGTCAGTTATTTGGCTTGCTAGATTTGCAGCTATGAATGCAGAAATATACGCAGTGAAGAGAACAGCCCTTAAAGGTAGGAGGGTGGTTAGTTATTTAACTGAGCAGTTTGTTATTATTTAACCCAAACCTGCCATAAATGAACAGTTGTATGATCAGAGATATTCGAGTCATGACCATCTCCATAATTTTTCAGGCATGGATTTCATTAGTTAATGTGTTCTTTCATTCAAGACTGTAAGGTGTGAATTGAAGATTAATTTGCTCTCAAATAGAAACTCCATCACTGGCAATACCTTGTAAAGTGATGCGTACAGTTTATTATAAAATGTGGCACAGGAGGATGACAAAAGAACATCCGAAACAAAAGAAAAAACACAACAGGGACAAAAACAAAAAGAAAACGATGGACGTGAAAACACTCCATCCCTCATCAGTTATCGATCGAAAATCATCGCAATTTCGACAGCATGTACAGTTAGGTAGTGTCTATTTAGGGAGCAATATGGTCTGTATAGAAGTTAGATAGGTATATAGCAAGTTGAGCTAATTATCATGTAGTCAGTGGCTTCTTTGCAGTCGGTTAGAATAGAAATAAACGGTTAGGCTAGAATGATTGATTTACTATACAGCGTAGATCTATAAGTTAATAAAACATGCTAGTGTATATGATTAGAGATTAAGCAGGGTGAACGAAAAATATGGGGTGGTGATTTTGAAGAAATGTAATGAATGTTGTTGTTGCGTAATTTCAAGTCATCTTTGATCGAGAGTAATGATCTTAGCGATTGTGGCGGTGGTGCAGTGGTGATGGAGTAGAAAAATAGTTGTGTCCTTCCTTTATTTAACACAATGGTGCGTGCGTGCGTGTGTGTGTGTGTGTGTGTGCGCGCGTGCGGGTGGCGGCAAGATTTGAAGGTTTGGTTGCTAATTCTCGCAGGTTTAGTGATTGTGTAGTTGCTTAGAGTTATAACAGCGATAGCGCCGCACGATTGTGGTGGTGGTGGTGGTGGTGCTGTTGGTGGTGATGGTGGTGGTCGTCGTCGTCGTCGTTGTTGTTGTTGTTGTTGTTGTTGTTGTTGTTGTTGTGGTGGTGGTGGTGGTGGTGGTGGTGGATTGAGCGGAGTGCTGCTGCAGGGTGGAGAGAGAGCGACAAAGTGGCGAACGAGGTGAGATGGAGGAAGGGGAGATAATCGCAGTAAAGACGTGGAACAGCGTCAGCAGCATGACGTTGAGGTGCATGGCATAGCATGGAATGGCATAGCATGGTACGGCATGGAGGGACAGGGCGTATCAGTGTATGGTAAGGTGCGGTGTAGTGTGTGTAGCGCGGTGGGCGTGGAAGGACACGGTGGACCTTGAGCCTGACATGGAACAACGGCGAGTATATGCCGGGTCGGCTAGCAGGATGGAGCACATCAAGAGCAAAGCAATTATTCATTGCGTTGCCTAGGATGCTTGCAAAATTTACACCCGGTAATCCTGGATTATCTTTAGGATATTATAACACGCTGTAGGTATACGGGTGGGTTTTCTGATAGTGGATTCGCTAGTTAGTGGCAGTGGTGGCGACGGCGCTGGTGCTGGTGGTGGTGGTGGTGGTTATCGTGGTGGGTTAGTAGTGGTGGTAGTGGTGGATCTGACAATGGTGACGGAAGTGATAGTAGTGGTAGTGGTGGTGGTGGTGGTGTGGTGAACATTGTAGTTGTGGTGGTGGTGATGGTGGTGGTTGTGGTGGTGGAGGTAGTAGTAGTTGTGATGATAGTGACAGTGGTGGTTGTAGTGACAGTTATAGTTGTGGTGGTGGTGGTAGTGGTGGTGGTAGTGGTGGTGGTAGTGGTGGTGGTAGTGGTGGTGGTGGTGATGGTGATGATGATGGTAGTTGTGTGGGTGGAAACAATGGTGGTGGTAGTGATGATGATGATGGTAGCAGCGGTGGTGGTACTGGTGCTGGTGGAGCTGGTGGTGGTGGTGGTGCTGGTGCTGGTTCTGGTGCTGGTGCTGGTGCTGGTGGTGCTGCTGGTGATAGTGACGGTGGTAGCTCTTGTAACGGCTATGGCTGCGGTGGTGATAATTGTGGTAGTGAAGATGATGGTGGTAGTGGTTGTGATGGTGTGGCGGTAGTGATGGTGGCTGTGACAGTAGTGGCTGAGATGATAATGGTGGTATCGGTGGTGTCGGTGGTGGTTATAGTTGTTGTGCTGATGGTGATGACAGTGTTGGTGGTTGTGGTGGTGGTAATGAAGGGTGGTGGTTCTAACGGTGCATGTGGTGGTGGTCGTGGTGGGGTGGTGATGGTGTATGAGAGTTTTGATGGTGGTGATTATGGTGGTGGTAGTGATGGTAGTTGTGGTAGTGGTGACATTGATGGTTGTCATGACAATGATGATTGAAGCGGTGGTGGTGGTGGTGACGGTGGTAGTGGTGATAATATAGTAATATTAATAATGGTGTTGGTAGTGGTGATGATGTTAGTGGTGGCGCCTGTAGTGGTGTTTGTAGTATTGGTAGTGTTACTGCTTGCGACGGTAATGGTGGCAATAGTAGTTGTACGATGGTTGTGGTGGTGGAAGTTGTGAGGTGGTAGTATCATCATCGTCATAAGGTGGAAGTATCGGTGACGGTGGTCAGGAAAGCCGTGGTTGAATTGTTATTGTTTAACACCTGGTAAAATCTCATCAGGCAGATAGATCTATGTTCAAAGACATTCCAGCCATGACCATCACGTCTTTTTCAATTTGCAAGGAACTCATACTCCCATTATTCATAGTATCTTTAACTGTTAGGAAGCTAGAGTAAGATTTGAGATTTGACTGCACTTTCTACCCAACCCATTAACCACATAGAGCAGTGGTCCTCACCATAGTTTTCCTATGAACCCCTTTGAGCGCTGTTTTGCTCGGATGGATCCGCATAACCATCTAATGTTATGGTGTACAGATATTGCATATTAAGACGGAGGCAGTCAGAAGTTTGAATAATTCATTGTTAGCGCTTTCGTCCGTTTGATATAGTTATATCTTGAAGAGTTCGAGTGAACAGACAAAAGCGCCAATAAAGAATTATCCAAAATTCTGACAACTCACCTTCTTCTTTATATATATGTATATATGAACAATAATAATAAGTATTATTACGATGTAATATATATATGCATGAATGTATGCGTGTATGTATGTATGTATGTGTGTGTGTATACACTTCTAGTAAATCTAAGTATAATACATGTAATAATAATAATAATGTTAATGTGACTAGTGCAAATATGAACTGTTCTAATAACAATTGTGGTACTTCAAAATAACATCATGTCTAGGACCAAAATTAAAATTAGAACCAAAAGTATAAACAATTTAACCAGAAATTATGCTAATATCAACATTGGCGCTACTATTCATACTGAAAATAATAATGTTTATAACAATCCTTATTATAATTACATTAATTCTAGTTATAAAAATTATAGTAATAATTAGCCCAGTAATAAAGATATTAAAGATAGTCATGGCCATGTTAATTGTAACAATAGGAATAACAACAACAACAACAACAATGACAACGACGATAACAACAACAACAATAATAATACTTACAAGTCTATTACTGGTAATATTACTGATACTATGGAAAAGAATAAGAATAAGAATAATTATAATCCGAATAATTGCAATTGAAGACTACCCAACAACTGCCCCTGGGGTGGTCATTGCTTACAATAAAATGCTATTTATAAACGCTCAGTTTATACTAGGTGTCAAAATTCGATACAAATATGTGCTGGATCTTCCACTGATTTCAAAATACGCTACTTAGCTCATGTCAGTTCATTTCATAATATGACCAGTAAATTTTACACCTAGTTAGCAAGTTATAACCTATAAATATTTCCTATAATATCAACTAGACGAGAAGAACTTACCAATGTGTCCGCACTGCTTGCAATCTGTGTTGCATGGATAATATTACGGGAGTATAGAAGTCTCCTTAACAAACAGTGTGGGACAAATACCTTCTACAGACAACTTTTATTAGAACGTTTATGTCTCATCATAGATCAATATGCACCAATCGACGAAGATAGCTTTTCACCTGTATCTCGACCTAACATCCTCATTCTATATTTTATACATCTTTCTTCATCTTTATTACATTCATAAGCTGGGTTTTTGATAATTATGACATACCTTTTTTTATGATACCTCACGGTATTCAATTTCTGTTTATAATAATTATCTTATAACCTTCGACATTTTGCAGCTTAGTTTTTATTCTCTATTCTATATTCCTATTCACTTACTTTCGTGTCTCTTTTTTCTTTTTATCATATCTTTGTTTTTTTTTAATCGTGGTTCCTATCATGCCTCGTCTACACGTTTGGTTGTTTATGCTGCATTAAGTCCGCCAAAAAGTGACTGCCACTCGCTTAGCAGGGGATGCTTATCTGTTTTCCCTCTTTCTTTTGTTCATCCTCTTTTCTATTTTCTTCCTTTTCTCCAAATGAATTCTCTTCGATTCTACTTATATACCAGAATGATATGTGTTTGAAAACCTCTGTCTGTGAATTCGAAACAATCCATCCAAACTCTGGATGTTGATCACGACAACATATTAACGAAGTGAAGCCTTTCCACTACGTAACAAAAGGCTACTACTGTGAAATAGTATTTCAAACTAACATCTACTTCTCAAAGAATGTATCGGAGACGGTTTGTTGATTTTGTTTGTAGTTAAAATTAAAATTATTATCTATTATAAGACACTATAACAATGAAGAATTTTCTGGAAACAAATACAAAGAATGCAGATACTAGGAAATTTCTTTTTTCAATGGATTGCAAAACTACTAACACTCTATGCAGAAAATGAAAAAGAAAAGAACTGAACCAAACACACATTCCTTGAATTTCTTTCACACTTTAGTTATTTTCTATTTGTAAGAAATGCTTTGCTTCGTAAAATGTTTAATTAATAAAACTCGAGTTATATCATGCTGACGATTTCTAAAAAGAATGAAATAATGTTACACCACATGATTGTCACTGACTAGGAACTTTTAAAACTTTGTAAGAAAGTTTAAAAAATTAAATATGTGTATTTTATGCTTCTTTTCTTTATAATTCCTTAATTACAATTTCATATTTCTGAGAACAACACGTCTTGAGAACAACACGTCTTGAGAACAAAATGTCTTGAGAACAACACGTCTTAGAGTTATGACTTGTCGCGAATTCTCTAATTTCACCTGACAACAGCCCATTCATCTTTTCTAAACATTTTTCTTTCTTTTTTCCCCTTCTTTCTCTTTTCTATACTTATTTTCCCCCCTTGTTTTTTTTTCCTTCAATTTCACTTGTATCTTTTCGATCTCATAACCTTTCTTCATTTTGCTGTTTCCTCCTCACTATCACTAAACTCCTTCGTCTTCCGTCTTTTCATGGAACTTTCTCTATCCTTGAATATTGATTTACTACTTTATAATTGATATTTTGACGCACCTTCTTCTGAAGAAAATATTCAACACACTTCCAGCTTGATCATATTAGTGTATCAGGCTAGGCTTACTTGTTGATAAAAGAATGTATTTCTTCGATATGTATTACTGCATCATATACAAACCCATTTAGGTTATACACATTATTACCTCAATAAATCATCGAATGTTTGAAACGGCTGTAAAGATTTTTCAAGGACTAAATCTTTTGTTTGCCAAATATATCTGTCGTTGCGTTTTGGTAAAATCTTTTATGTATATGTGTGAGGCTTATGTACACATGCACATAAACCATACACATTCACAGATACACATGCACCCAATTGTATGGTGATTTTCGTGCCTGACGTCCATCTCCTGAAGTGCACTTTCAGAGTATAAGTCAAAACCGAAGCTATGATAAAAGACACTCCTCACCACGGTGCCGTGCAATGATATCAAACCTGCAGCCATAAATCTAGGAACCTAACTTTTTTACCTGCTCGTAAATAATTAACATTTATTTTATTTTTCTCTTTTGCTTTCATTTGCCTGATTTTCAAATTTAAGAAACTAACACGTCCATACCTATCTCCGTGTCAAAACTGATATTGCATCTTATCGTTGCTAATTAGTTTTCCATCTAATCCTCTGATATGCTTCCATCGTATGTCTTTCACAATTTAATTTCTGATACATATAATTATAAAAAAAAAAAATACTTATAATTTCTAATTATGGAATTTTAAAATTTTTATTGAGTCACAGAAGGGTTATAATGCGTCCATACTTGATTCCTGTCAAAAGTGATATTACGCTTTGTCATTATTGATTAGTTTTCTATCTAATTTCTTTAATTATATTTCACCCCATAACTATCTATCTAACTATCTATCTATCTATCTATCTATCTATATATGTATATATATATATATATATATATATATATATATATATATATATATATATATATATATATATATACACACACAAACACACACACACATATATATATATGTATGTATGTATGTATGTATGTACACATATATATATATGCATGTAAGTATGTATACTCATATATATATATATATATATATATATATATATATATATATAGGGAGAATTCACAAAAAACAAAAGACAAGGATAGGTGGTGTAGACAACAAGCAGATGTATTAGCTTAACGCTGGGGAAGTGGAAAAGTCTTTAACGTTTCGAGCATACGCTCTTCCACCGAAGAGGAAAACAGAAAGAAACAAGGAATGTATATATATATATATATATATATATATATATATATATATATACACAGAGAGAGAGAGAGAGAAAGAGAGAGAGAAAGAGAGAGAGAAAGAGAGAGAGAGATTATGTATTGTATATTACATATTATATATATATGTGTGTTTTTTTACTTCTTTTAGTCATTTGACTACGGCCAAGCTGGAGTACCGCCTTTAATCGAGCAAATCGACCCCACGACTTATTCTTTGTAAGCTTAATACTTATTCTATCAAGTGGCGGGGGTGGGTGGACAAACACAGTCACAAATACAAATAAAATAAAGGCAATTCTATATTATAGTATATACTAGCAGTATAGCCCGGCTTTGGCCGGGATTAAGTTGGGATAATTAAGCTAATCAAGTTCTTTATTTCAAACCAAACTAAGTAACATGACGTCAAATTTGGGCAGAATCAACGTTGCAACTGGAGTGCATGGGTTGAGAGTTTGATCGGCAGAGGTGATCAAGTTACACATGCCATCCCTTTGAAAACACCACCGCCATCATCTAACCCCTCTTTGCTCATGGGTTAGGAACACTTCCAGCAAGGAAAATAGAATGACCAAAAGGGCTCCCGATTCTCTGTGTCAAAAGCGGTTCTGTTCAGATATGAGAACACGGATGTTACGAAAGTAAAACGTTAATGTTCGAAACTGCAGCAGGCCATAGATAATTCTTTATTCTGTATATTTCTCATATTGTCCTGTTCTGGCGTTTTGCGAAATTTTTCTGGCGAACATTATTTTTCTTTGTGGTTGGGTCGTTGATGAACTCTTTCTAGCATATTGGATGTCCACCTAGTGGTCATCCCTTATACACGTGTAATACAATTTTTTCTGAATTTTCAGATTTGTTATATGCTAGGCCACTTGGTTTTAAATTGAATTAATATTCAATTTATCATCCTATCTATATAAATATATATATATATATATATATATATATATATATATTTATATGAGCAACACACACATACACACACGCACGTATGTACACCAATTGCATACATATTTTTTGTACGCATACATGTTCGTATGTGTGTGTGTGTGTTGCCCGTATATCAACAAAACACACACACCTTGCCTTACATATATATATACGGATAAATGATTTGAAATAAATATATATTTTGGAAATGGCGATTTAAACGTGAAACTCAGACCACGTGGGTTTGTTTACATCAATTCGGCAGAGATAGAGAGATCGCGCTCTCCCTCTCTATCTCTCTCCCTCCCTTACACACATTTATCTCTCTTTCTTTCTTTCTTTCTCTCTCTCCCTGTCTCACACACACAGCAACATTACACACACAAACATGCTGCTCTCTCACACTAACAAAAGAACTTCACATACACACCATACTTTCTGTCTGGCATACGCACTATAAAAAGATAGCGTCTATTTCTTTTTGGCAACATCTGTTTTGTGTGTAATGTTGCTGTGTGTGTGAGAAAGAAAGAAAGAAAGAGAGATAACTGGCATGTGTATGTAAGGGAGGGAGAGAGAGAGAGAGAGAGAGAGAGAGAGAGAGGGGTATTTTTTCTGTTTGTTTGCTGCCTACCACACAGACGCTGGAAAATAAAATGTATGTCTCCTTCACCCTCCCTCTCACAAATATACAATTTCTCTCTCTCTCTCTCTCTCACCTTCACGTGCGTACGCACAGATTTGACTTCGCCATGTCAACAAACTTCAAAATTGGCAAAAGTTTATCGATTTTTACAGGTATACGCGGGTACCTCTGAGAGAGAAAGTTCACTAAAATGCACATAGGGTCATTCCGAATCTTCTCCTAAAATTGGAGCTACATGCGTGCTAATTTGTGGATGTACATAAACCACATTCACGTACACACACACACAAACATCCCCTGTTTTATAGATATTGATTATAGCTCCTACGCGCGTTTCATTATTATGGTTGCTTGGAGCCTGCATTAGGTGTTCCAAATGCATATAGATGTTCAAGCAGAACAGGTCACAGGGAACACTTCTATTGCATTAAGTTACAGATAACTATTTCGCCTACATTTGCTCTGTAGCTCATAACTAGTAATACTACTCCGTATAGCAGTTACTTAACTATACAGGAAGCAGACTGGATTATGATAATCCTCGTAGAGCTTTAAACATAAGAGTAGCTGTTGTACATCTACTTCTACACATAATTTCTAATATATATATATGTATGTGTGTGTGTGTGTGTGGTGTGTGTGTGTGTGTGTGTGTGTGTGTGTGTGTGTGTGTGTGAGTGTGTTTGCTTATATA
This sequence comes from Octopus bimaculoides, assembly GCF_046866305.1. Lineage (NCBI taxonomy): Eukaryota > Metazoa > Mollusca > Cephalopoda > Octopoda > Octopodidae > Octopus > Octopus bimaculoides. The sequence continues at coordinate 54,684,233 of NC_142936.1, read as the reverse complement.
ACATATATATATTTATATATATTATATTCATATATATATATGTTTATATATACGTCTGTGTAGATATATGAACATATATATATATATATATATATATATATATATATATATATATATATATATATATATATATATGCATGTATCTATATATACCTATGCTGGTGTGTCTTTGTGTCCGTGTTTGTACCCCGTCACCGCTTGACAACTGGTTTTGGTAACTTAGCGGTTCAACAAAAGAGGCCATTAGAATAAGTACCATGTTTCAAAAATTAAGTACTGGGGTAGATTCACGCGATTAAAAATTCAAGGCGGTGCCCTAACATGGATGCAGTCTAATGAATGAAACAAATATAGAGAATTACGAAAAAGATATATGTATACACGCACACACGTGCACACACATGCACACACACACACATGCACAGACACACACATACACGCACACACACATAAACGTATATGTTTAGATGCATACACACATATCTATATACATTTGTGTGAGTGCGTGTGTGTATGTGCGCGTGCTTGAGAGTTTTTGCACGTATATCTGCTAGAGTGAATGTTAATGTTGAGTTGTGTTCCCCTCTGGCAACAACCGTAACAGAGCGATTGTCTAAAATCAATTTCGCATTTGAAAATATGCCTTGGATTTCGATAGAATCAGATAAAACCGTTAACTGATGTGTCCAAGCAATGCCGTTACCCAATCACTAAAATTAGTATAAAAGTAAAATTATTATGCCCCCATTTTCTTTGTTTTAATACGTAGATATTCAAAAACAATTATCCCCGTTGTAAAGAAAACAAGTCAATAGCTACGCCAAACCATACACACATCCCTGAAGAAATCATTTCATAAAGTAGATTTGCTTCCCGCTAAAATCTTATCGTATTTTACATTGAAAAATATTCTCTTTGTTACGAAATATGCAATATAAATCTATGAATGTTAATTAGTTAAATTACATCATATTAATTAATGCCCGTGCATTCTATGACTTCACTTTGCTACGAATGGTATTCTATTCTGCAACTGGAATAAATTCAGATTGCATATTCGGTTTTCATGGGAAGTTATATAATTGCATAATCTGACACCGAGTTCTCATAATATAATATAGTCTTGAGAATCTAAAATATCAAACTACATGAATGCAATTCAAATATTCTGTTAATTAAGATAGACATATTTTTAATTTGAGAGAAATTAATAAATTGATACTGGACTGGAAATTTTAAAAGCCTCAGTTAGAGTCAAACATTTTTTGTACCCACGAATGCATAAAAGAAAATGCATAAAAGAAAAAGAAAAAAAATTATTGAAGACTACTAATGAGATTAATTTGCAGACTATGATAACGAAAATCACAGCTGCCCGAACCAGCCAAAGTGCCGACATTCTTCCTCCTGTCTCGAAGGGAAACAGATCACCGCTGTTAAAGACAGTTGAAATGCAAGGTGGATGAATTAATGCTTAATGCTTTGTTAGTGTGCAAAACTAAGCTGAAATTTTCTGCTGAACATGCAGAAGCAGTTACAAAGTCACTAAAAGAATCACAACGGTTCATTTTCCCTCATTCTCTAAATGCTAAGCAATTTTCTTTTTTAACCTTCAATATTTAAAACAAAATTTCCTTCTATACAGTTACGCGCACACACACGCACACACACACACACACACACACACACACACACACATGTTCTTGTGTGTGTATACAGTGTGGTGGAGGCGCAATGGCCCAGTGGTTAGGACAGCGGACTCGCGGTCATAGGATCGCGGCTTCGATTCCAGGCCGGGCGTTTATTGAGCGAAAACACCTAAAGCTCCACGAGGCTCCGGCAGGGGATGGTGGCGAACCCTGCTGTACTCTTTCACCACAACTTTCTCTCACTCTTACTCCCTGTTTCTGTTGTGCCTTTAATTCAAAGGATCAGCCTTGTCACACTGTGTCACGCTGAATATCCCCGAGAACTACGTTAAGGGTGCACGTGTCTGTGGAGTGCTCAGCCACTTGCACGTTAATTTCACGAGCAGGCTGTTCCGTTGATCGGATCAACTGGAACCTTCGACGTCGTAAGCGACGGAGTGCCAACAACAACAACAAATACAGTGTGGTGAAAAAGAAAACACGTACAATACTCATTTATTTTTATCAAAAAAGTTACAAGTTACGATAAGACTATTATCATACCTATGATAAATGTATTTTTATGATTAATGATACTAATTTAATGTGCTAATAATTTTAATGAATTAAGTACTATAACATTGATGTACACCTACTTTTTTACGTCCCTATATATATATATATATACATATATATATATATATATATATATATATATATATATATATATATATATATATATATATAATGTTAATTCTCTAAATGAAGTATTAACAGTAACTGCACGATAAAGTGTAGTATATTGCCACTTAAGTGTGGCTGACCCCTAGGGGTGGATGTTACTGTTGCTTTTAGCCCCAGGAGGACATCTCCTCCAGCTGGCTTATCGACACACGACTGTGTCCTGTTTGCCAAGGGTAGTTATCCCTCTCACCAACATCTGCAGCACGAACGGATAACTACCCTTGGCAAACAGGACACAGTCGTGTGTCAATAAGCCAGCTGGAGGAGATGTCCTCCTGGGGCTAAAAGCAATAGTAACATCCACCCCTAGGGGTCAGCCACACTTAAGTGGCAATATACTACACTTTATATATATATATATATATATATATATATATATATATATAGATATATATATATATATATATTCCCTGCTCCTGAACCCGCTGCAATACTTCCTCGTCCATCGTTCATCCAAAACATTACTACACTTGTCGGACCCAACATCACTAACCATTTTACTTACAGCACAACAAGATTTAATAAATTGCATTACATGCCTTCAAAGTGGGTCTTTATACATTGGTAAAATGGGGCGTGGGTTAACGGACAGCGAAACACCTATGAGCCATTCGTTTAAATAACGCCGCACCACTTGTGGTTCATCACTTCAATTCACCCGCGCACGTCATTTCCAACCTTTCAGTCAGTGGTGTCTTTTATACATCACGCCTCACTCACTCATTTCTTGCTATCACAAGGAACAAAGCCTCATTTTTGACCTTAGACGCCGCTCCTCTTCCTTCAGTATAAACAGCGAAGTCTCGTTCACCTAACTGCACCATAAACTCCAATTTTGTACATAACACATTCTGTATATAACACATCCTATATGTGCAAATTTAACCTACACATCCATAGTCTACATTAACTAATTTTACACAACCATATCTTTATACAGCCTAAATATATCTCACAAACCCACACACAGGTGCGCGCACACACACACACGCACACACACACACACGCACACACACATATCAACATATTAACATATTGCTAACTTCACAAATACTCATTACTCTATACATACACTGATGCATAACCCTATTGTATATGTATACACATTACTTCTACCTATCTTTTCCATTTTTATCATACCTTCTTTCTCCTCAACCTTTTACTTGATACCTTCCACACTAATCCTTCTCTCCCTCATTCACTTCCGCACCGCTCGTAACACAGCAAAATCCATCACATCTTCGCCAAGTTTTGGCGTCACCTGACCCGTTTCTATACTTCTTGTTTTACAGCCAAACGCATGTAGATGAAAGTAACTAACGTACTTTAAAAAGGTGTCCTTTCTTTCCATGTGTTCTTTTTTCCTTGCTCATTTCTTTTTTATTCTACATTGATAAGTTGATAAGTGTAGAATAATTTTGTCTACCTGTTGTAATCTCTTATGTTGTCACCAGTCCGTTTCTTATTCCCCTCGATCCATTTGTGTTACTTCACAAATAAATGTAGATATACCTGTGTGTGTGTGTGTGTGTGTGTGTGTGTGTGTGTGTGTGTGTGTGTGTGTGTGTGTGTGTGTGCGTGCGTGTGTGCGTGTGTGTAAAAGAAATGCTTGTTTGATGGCATTAAAAAGCGGCCCAAAGAACTGTCTGCTATTCATGTGAAGAAACTGACAGTGCTTGTTATTGTTATTTTTAATCAACCAATTTTACACTACTGTCCCCCCTCCCCCTCACACACACTTGCACACATATACGAAATCAAATCACGCGTTTACCTTAAAGTGGAAGACCATGAGACTACTCTACCAGAGAGACACGACATCGAAATTCACAGAGACTGACGCGACAGGAATGGGTAGACGGAGAGTGTGCAATACAGCAAAGGATAGACTAAGGACTTATAATAAGTTTGAAAGAAACAACTTAGTAAACGCAAAAATGCAGTCGCATCAGCAACCAGGTTTAGCGGAAATAGAATATTGTTTACGATTTTGTGTTAAAGTACCGCTATTAACGACGATGCTTCACCGAATTAGTATTGGTGAAATAACATACACTGATTAGCCTGTCCCTATGAATATCAATAACTCCAATCCTTGACAGGAAACTATAATTAAATATCTAATGCAGTCACGTGGTTTCGTGTTCAATTTTTGAGCGAGTATCTTGAACTATTGCCCCAGGCAGACTAAAAACTTGTAAATGAATTTGATTGGTGGAAAATGCATGTAAGCCCGCGTGCGCGTGTCTTTGTGTTTGTCTCCATTTCACCGCTTGAAAACCGTTGCTGGTTTGTTTTTGTTCTGTAACTTAGTGTTCGGCATAAGAGACCGATAGAATAAGTAACAAACTTTAAAAAAAAAAAGAGAAACGGAAACTAATAGGCGCAGGTGTGACTGTGTGGTAAGAAGCTTGCTTCCCAATCACATGGATCTGGGAGTGGATTTGGTAGATAGAAACTGAAAGAAGCCCGTCGTATATATATATATATGTGTGTGTGTGTGTGTGTGTGTGCCTAGACTCGTGCAAATGTAGCCATACGTGTTGGATTTATATTGGTACATTTTAAAGTATTTTGCATTTGATAATTCTAAATTGCTATGTTTAAATCGAAATTTACATGTAACATTTACTTCTTCATCGATTGATATCAAATATTATATATGTTCTGAAACAGCTTTTATAAGTGAGGTACATCTGTGCTATTTGTCCGCAAGCATGGGGTATAGTCAGGACATGGGTATATTCTGACCGGGTTGTCTGAAGGGGGTGTAGTCTGAGCTACCCCAGACTAGCCCCCGGGTATAGTCTGGGCAGGAGTATATTCTGGGCTGTTACACCACCAATGTTCAATCCTGTGTAGACTTGTTACGCCCATACCCCCCGCACCGATCGATAAAGCTGCAGAGAGACACCTGCATTCAAGTACGTTCGTGTACGCTTTGTGCGTGTCGCGAAGCGTTACCTCAAAAGCATTCTATCTGTAAGGTTTTTATAACACGTAAATTAGGGGTTCTGTGTAGTTCGTGTAAGTTTAATGGTTCCAGTTCTAG
>NC_142936.1:54666309-54673809 GCF_046866305.1 Octopus bimaculoides | reverse complement strand
ACATACACACATATATGTATATATACACACACACGTATACACATATGTATATATAACTTTAGCATTTCAAATATTTAGCGTTGGACAAGATATTTAGATACAAGAGTATTAGTAATAATGTGATATGGTAAGAAAACTGTGAAGGTTTGAGATATACATCGAAAATATTAAAGGAAAAGCGAAGAGAGTCACAAAAGAAGGGAAAGGAAAGAATAAAAAATATGAAGTCTAAGCAATGAAACTATAAGAGTATATGAGATAAAGATGAGATAAAAGAAAGAATGAGAGAAAAAGCGGTGTGTGAAGACGGGGGAGAGAAAGAGAAGTGTAGTAAGAGATAGAATATTCGCTGAACCCTGATAATACTGTATACAATTGGTTACGAGAACATGATTGAGGAAGTGGATATTTCTGAAGGAAGCGCTTGAAAGTGAGTAGCAATCTGTATGCTTTATGTTTTATGTGAGTAGGTGACCGAGTGAAGAGAGACAGACGAGACGATGAAGATATTTATGTATTAGAGATTATGGGACGAGGAAGGAAGAGAAAAACAGTCCCAATAATATAAAGACAAAAAGGAAAGGTAAGGGGGGGAGTAGTATATATAGTGAAAGTACAAGATTCAATACATATATTCGAGTTCTTTCTTTAACTACGGCGAAAGAGGAGTCATTTTACTTACAATACATCATATTCCACTGGAATATCCTTGGATATCACTTAACTAATTAACTTGACCTGAGAAAGCTTTCCGTCGAATAAATTTGTTTTGGTGACGACATTTCGAAATTAGCTTCTTTTAAGAAATCAATAAGTACAGAGATGTCGATATTCATTAGGATTTTATTGACTTTGACTCAAAGGTTCGCTGAGTGGCTTATTCAGAGAATGGGACACCTATATGAAGACGTTTTTAAAAGTACACAAGCCTTACGCTCCAGATCCTTCAGGATATAATTTGCAAATTTCTATCATAGCGACAAGAAACATCAGCTCCCTCTCAGTATACGTCTGGCAGCAGAAAGATTAACGCTCCACATATTGCAGAATACTGTTGTCAGTGGTAAAATTTACCACACCCATACAATATTAACACTAACCTGACTGTTATTTTCAACAAAGATGATGCCACTGACTATTATATTCTCTAAACATATTCAGTGTTTATTAGAGATAACTTTGATAATAACCTACATGTTTAATCAGCAATCGTAGTATTTTTTTATTATATCCAGAGCTGGTTATTTCACTGTAATGTGTCTTAGGCTTCATCGCAATAAATGCCAATGATTTACTGCTCGATTTAATATCATAAAGAAAATATTGGCATTAAAGCAATAAAGGGATAATAGTGTATCGATCAAACTTCCGGGTTCAATTCTCATCAGGTTTCACATTGCATTTTTGCGCGTTCAAGGGTCGATAAACTAAATGCCAGCCAATTGATATTTATATGGATTTTCCACCTTCGCATGAGCGCGCGCTAACCTTGTGGCCTTGAACTTAAATCAGAAGATACTTTCATTATCATTATCAACATCATCGTCATCAACTTCTCTTGCACCACCACCACTATTATCACCTCTACTACTACTACTACTACTACTGCTGCTGCTGCTGCTGCTGCTGCTGCTGCTGCTGCTACTACTACTACTGCTGCTGCTGCTTCTGCTGTTGCTGCTGCTACCACTACTACTACAACTGCTGCTGCTACCGCTGCTGCTACCGCTGCTGCTACCGCTGCTGCTACCGCTGCTGCTGTTGTTTTATGTTTGGTTTTGTAATGGCATATTTTGAATCCATGTGTATGTATTAAATAACGCTAACCTCCCCGTCCACCCCCACCCCCGCGCCATTCCCCACCCATTGCGGCGATTCCATCAGAAATGCATTCCATAATTAAGTGTAATGCTACAACATACTCCCATCTATAATACTTGGCTTGGCTCTTTTCCCTCACATTATGAAATTAAGATATTTGATTACCATATTGAATGAACTACAAGGAAAGTATGAACGTTAACATCATCAGTTAGTAGTAGTAGTAGTAGTAGTAGTAGTAGTAGTAGTAGTGGGGGTGGAAGGGGAAAGAAAGGGAAAGTGGGAGGCGAAGGGAGGGGAAGAAAGGGAAGAGGAGTGAATGAGGAGGAGGAGGTGGAGGAGAAGGAGGAGGAGTGGAGGAGGAACGGAGGAGTAGGAGGAGCGGAGGGGGAGGAAGAACAGCGGAGAAGGAGGAGTGGAGGAGCGAAACCCGATGAGGTGGGGAGAAGGACGAAGAGCGGAGAAGAAGGAGGAGGAGGAGCGGAGGAGGAGGAGGAGCGGAGGAGGAGGAGGAGGAGGAACGGAGGAGGAGGAGGAGGAGGAGGAGGAGGTGGAGGAGTGGAGGAGGAGCGGAGGTGGAGGAGTAGTGGAGGAGAAGTGGAGGAGGAGGAGGAGGAGATGATGATGGTGATGATGATGATGGTGATGATGATGATGGTGATGATGATGATGGTGATGATGATGGTGATGATAATGATGGTGGTGATGATGATTGCAGCGAAAATGACGCCATAAGTTATTTATCTAACATCATCGACAACAACACCTGCAACACAGATCTTACATCATCTTTATCTTATTAGATAACGCTAACGGTAAGTTTCAGTAACTGGATCTCTTGGGAAAACCCCGAAACACCGTTACTTGGCACCGTTCTTTAAGCACACGCACGTACTCACACACAATGCACACACATAACGCATGCACATACAAGCACACACACACACACAAACACACACAAACACAATCATATAAGCACACTAATATTAAACATACACATGCTTCAAGCTGAATATATGTTTACACAAAGAACCATACAAAAAGAGGGAAAAGTGACAACGAAAAACTGGAAAATAGAAAAACTGACGAGATTCATAAAAAAAACACACCTTGGGCAAGTGTCTTCTACTATAGCCTTGGGCCGACCAAAGCCTTGTGAGTGGATTTGGTAGACGGAAACTGAAAGAAGCTCGTCATATATATGTATATATATATATATATATATATATATATATATATATATATATATATATATATATATATATATATATATATATATATATATGTATGTGTGTGTATATGTTTGTGCGTCTGTGTTTGTTCCCCCAACATCGCTTGACAACCGATGCTGGTGTGTTTACGTCCCCGTAACTTAGCAGTTCGGCAAAAAGAGCCCGATAGATAAAGTACTAGGCTTACAAAGAATAAGTCCTGGGGTCGATTTGCTCGACTAAAGGCGGTGCTCGAGCATGGCCAGAGTCAAATAACTGAAACAAGCGAAAGAGTAAAGAGTATATGTGATATCCCACAGAAGCAGTGGAAATATATTTAACGAGGAAGCAGATGCGCGACGAAAATATGGTGAGACTTCGTAATAGACTGCTCAGACTATTGGGGAAATAATTGAAAAGGGAATTGAACTGTTTATGTGTTTGACTTAATAAGGAAACTGGCTTTTTCTATTATGTTAGTGTTTAAGATACGATTAAGTCTCTTACCAAACATGGACAAAGGAAAAGTTGAGAGGTTCTTTGAAGATTCGCATGCAACGGGCTTAATTAAATTGTGAGTTCTATATTTAGAAGTACTGTGTGTGTGTGCGTGTGTGTGTGTGTGTGTGTGTGTGTATGTGTGTGTGTGTGTGTGTGTGTGTGTGTGTGTGTGTGTGTCTGAGAGAGAGAGAGAGATATACTTATAGACTCACAGACAGTTAGATAGACAGACAGAGCGATGGATGGATGGATGGATGGACGGATGGATAGATAGATAGATAGATAGATAGATAGATAGATAGATAGATAGATAGATAGATTAATTGATTGAGTGATTGATTGATTCATTCAGTTTCATAACCTAATTCGATTATGTTTGTAAATTTTCACAATATAGAACCTTTGTAAAATTGATCAATTAATTAATTGCATGTTTTGATAAATGGTTTTGGTGTAAAATGTTGGCTAAAATAACACAAAATTCAATATCTATTAAATTTTATGAATAAAGTGATTTATAGAAGCCTCTATTTTCTTGTTGAGCAGTAGTCAAACAACTCGATGCAAACGGGTCAAATATAGTTAGGTTGTTCATACCACTTAATGACTATAGAAGTTCAAACTCTTCTGTGTTTTTATCCCAATTTTAACTACAACAAATCTCTTCAGCAAATAAATCTTTATTGAAGATAAAATTTGTAACGAGTTAGTTTTAACACCAGCGGTAAATAGACGCCATTTTGTTATTTTTATCATCGATTCTATCAGACTGTGATTAACCCAATTCATTTGTGATGCGGATGATCCTAAGTTTTTCATTGAATATGCCAGTGGCAGACTCATTAAATCGTTAGAATGCTTTGCAGTATTTATCCCGAATGTCTGCACTCTGAGTTCAAACCCCACTGAGGTGAACCTTGCCTTTCTTACTTCTGGAGTTGATGAAAGCGTACCAATCTAGATTGGTGGTTTCTCCGAAAGGTCAGAGAATCAAGCAAGAAACCGTGCATTATCTGTTCAGGCTGGTCCTTTGCATTCCTGCAGCAACGTTTGCTCTCAAACTCGTGTTCAGTTGCATAAGCTCATGTCTGTCGCCTTTCTCTTGCATAAACAACGGACGCGCGGTGTGAAAAGGCTTACGTGTTACACCGCCCCCCCCCCCAAAAAAAACGAAATCTATACTTGTTCTACAGATACATTAGCACATGCATGGCCAACAAAAACTAAGGTGGCCTACGTAATTCAAGCTGTGTTAGTCATTACCGGTATATTTGAATCTGGCTAAGATTGAGTGGTTGAAAACTATCAAAGGGAATCAAAGAATTTCATAAGAGGCTCTCTTATCTCTTAATCCTTTTTGCTCCTTGTGGGGCATAAGGCCTCAACAGTTATTTTCCACTTTTTGCGGTCATTGGCGTGTTTCTTGGCTGCTTCCCATGTCAGGCCGGTGGTCCTGAGCTCGTCCAAAATGTCTGCTTTCATGTCTGCTTCGAGCGTCCTCGCTTCCTTTTTCCCTGTGGGTTCCAGTCAAGTGCTTGTCGTATCACATTTGAGGATTCTTTCCGCAGTGTGTCCCCGATCCATCTCCATTTCCTTCGTCTCATCTGAACATGTACGGGCTCCTGGTTGGCCCTTTCCTACAGGTCGGTGTTTGGCACTGTGTCGAACCACTTCAGATGGAGGATCTGCCGGAGACATTTGTTGATGAAGGTCTGGATCTTCTTGTGGTTGCTGATGGTGGCTCTCCATTTTTCAGAAATAGATTGACCTGGGTAGAGCAGAAGCAAATTTCCTGAAAATAGAAACGCAGTGTAAATTAAAAATAAAGCATAATAGTTTTATTCTTATTTCATTACGTAATATATGAAAGTATTACTTATTCAAAACATTTAATGGGGCTATGCAGGTAAGCGCAATCGACACACACATTTATATATTGTAGCAACGATTATGCTAGTCTCTTGTAGTCCGAAGACGACGGTTCGCGTGCAATTTCTTTCTGAATAAGCTGCACAAATGATTTGTTTAATGTGATCAAATGTTTATGCTGTACATTAGCTCACTCCTTCCATCAAATCGACGTTGCCTCAACAGGTGCACGGTGTGCGGCACATCAGATGTCGAAGTGATCACAGGGCAACGTGAGATGAAGCGTTTTGATGCAGAGCACAGCATAACGCACTGCGCCACTCGGTCCGATGATTGAAACCAGGATCTCACGATCGTGAGCACAACATCCTAACCCTTAGGCTATGCGTCCTTACACATTATAGCAATACATAAATGCTTAGTTTCTGTGTGTGTGTGTGTGTGTGTGTGTGTGGACGGATGGATAGATAGTCAGATAGATAGATACGCTATAGAAACCGGGAAACCGGGCCCATGAGCCTGGCTAGGCTTTGAAAAGGTGACGTTTATCGTTTATCGTGTAAATATAAGTTCGTTTTTCTTTTAAGTGTGAGAAAGAAAAATCAAAAGAAGTTTTCAAGTGATATTTTTTTTTTAATTCTTGGTGAACAATTATAAAAATAAAAAATTAAATGAGTCATTTCAATGTGATATTTGTACTGTTTTAATTATCATCTGACACTGATTTATATACTATAAAAATTCAAAAAAAAAACAACTTTGGTTGACATTGTATGTTAAGCAGTTTTTATATATATTAATTATATTCGCATAACGCGTTTAAATTTTAATGATATTTAATGCTCATTTAGTGTATGAATATTGGGGCAAAGCAGACCTAAATAGTTGACTGCGCAATGAAAGGATAGTTATGATATTTGTATGCCAGACAGGTTCGATGGGAGTAGAGCGCTTCGAAACGGAACGTAGGAGACTGCATGAAGAGAGGAGGAGACGTTGTCATCAAGACCCTGTCGCTGTTATTGGGAGTCATTTTGAGTGCCCTCAGTGACACAGGGTCTTTCTATTTCGTATTGATTTTCTCAGCTACGTCAGCTCCCACGAGAAACAATCTACCGGAGGTGGAGGAGGGTGAGTGTCTTAGATTGATGTAGTCATCACCTTTGATGTGCTGTCATAAGCAAAGTAAGCATGTCAGACAGGGAACTGTCCGCTTAGAGAAGTGAAGGGTGTAACGGTTAAAGCCTGAAAAATGAAAAGTGGTTATTGGTACAGATTTTTTATAGAAGACTGCCACACGAGGAAAGTCTTGATCAATTTAGTGTTATAAAATAAGGGTTTATGATTTAGGTTTATAAGGCCAGTAATTTTGTGAGGTAATGATTGGTCAGTATCATAGACCCCTCCAGTAGTTATCATGTAATTTATTTTGATTACGGTGAGACGGGATTTGAGGACAGATGTAAAGAGCTACAAAACAACAACGGTATAGCATTTTGGTCTGGCGCCCTAACGATTTTGATAATCTACCAGCTTTTGCCATAGAAATAACTCGGTTAAGTCAATGAATTTTCAGGTAAATTACAATATACTTTTCTTCTCTAGCCACAAGGCCCGAAATTTTTGGGGACGGGAGACAGTCGATTAGATCGACCCCAGTATGCAGCTGGTACTTAATTTATCGACCTCGAAAGGATGAAAGGCAAAGTCGACCTCGGCGAAATTTGAACACAGAAAGTAAAGACTGAAGAAATACAGCTAAGCATTTCTCCCGGCGTGCTAACGTTTCTACCAGCTCGCCACCTTCGGTAAATCAGAATATAACACGAGCAATGTCTTGTTTCGTTTGACAGGCGCTGAGTTGCACTTACAGCGGAAACATGGCAATCATGTATATCCGGATTTAATCAGCCGGAGACATTGGTGCAACTCTCTCACCCCATCCCCACGATCACATCCTGAATGTGCAGCTAAGTTATGGGTGGTGGGGCCGAGAGGGTTCTGCGTCAGATCGCGGAATATATAGGTCCTAATACAATTAGTAAGGGGAAAAAATCAGAGGCGTAAAAGCAAAGACCTTAATCTCTTATCAGAACTT
>NC_142936.1:54651309-54661309 GCF_046866305.1 Octopus bimaculoides | reverse complement strand
TGGCTATACGACACGATCAGTGTCCTTATATTTTCGAACAAAGGAAATATAAGGACACAGATCGTGTCGTATAGCCAGCTGGAGACGATGTCTCCTGGGGCTAAATTACATCAGCATTCGTCCTAAACCAGGACTTCCACGTTACATTCGCAAAAATCTTTACTCCAGAGTACTGTTGCTAAATATCTCTCGTTGTGAGATTTTAAAATAGTAATTTTCTACTTTATTTACCGGTTTCAGACATTTGACTGCGGCTATGGAGTACCAACTTTAGTCGAACAAATGGACCCCAGGACTTACCCTTTGTAAGCCTAGTACTTATTCTCTAGATCTCTTTTGCGAACCGCTAAGTTGCAGGGATGTAAGCACACCAACATTGGTTGTCAAGCAAGGGTGGGGGACAAATATAGACACACACAAACACATATATATATACGACGAGCTTCTTTCGGTTTTCGTCTACCACAGTTTTGGTCAGTCCGAGGCTATAGTAGGAGACACTTGCCCAAGGTGCCACACAGTGGGACTGAACCCAGAACCATGTGATCGATAAGCAAGCTACTTACCACATAGCCACACGCACACAAACACACACACACACACACACACACACACACATATATATATATATATATTTATATATATATATATATATATATATCAATAATAATAATATGACAAAAAAAGAATGAATGAGACCTCGATATTATGTAAATAAACATAATATAATATGTGACAATTAGTCGGTTGCCATAATAAAACTCAGAGTTCCGGATGTCGGAGCGGAAGTCTGCTCCGGCATCTCGTCAGTTATTAAGACAAACAAAAATGCTATGAAAATGACCGTTAAATAAAGAGAAATTACAATGGACCGTTATTAGGACAAACAAAAGAGCTATGAGAATGACAATTAAATAATGGGAAATTACTCGAATAGGGTAAAAGTAAAAATACTCGTAGAAGGTAAACCCACGCTCATAGAATCCGCGTATGCGCGCATGTACATACATACACATGCGCGCACACCCACCCACGTGCATGTGCATATATCGATGCCGAAAGGAATTAAAGATGAAATCGGCCTCGGAGGAATTTCAACGCAGAACTTAAAGTCAGGTGAAATGCCGATAAGCATTTTGCCCAGCGCGCTACCGATTCTGCCAGCGAGTTGCCGTTTTGGTTTCAAATGTTGGCACCAGGCCAGCAAATTCGCCCCCCCCCCTCAGTGCTCAGCTGGTACTTATTTTGTCGACCTCGAAAGGGATGAAATGCCAAGTCGACTTCGATGGAACTTAACGGACGAAAGCCGCTAAAGAGTTTTCCCCCGGCGTGCTAACAACTTTGCCAACTCGCCGCTTTAAGAAAAATTTGAATATTAACGACACCAGTAGGACAACTGTTATTTCTCAAGCTACTGCTATCTAGCACCTTCGGATGATCTCTACTCAACCGCTACACAACTGCTACTCGACTGCTACTCAACTGCTACTCAACTGCTACTCAACACCTCTACCACGGCCAGACTACCTCTATTTATATGTCTTGGGAGATCCTACTTCTTCGCCTGGGGGCGTCGACACAACGACAACGAAAGATATAACTAGACACATTACGTCCTAAAACTGTAACAACAAGGGTAACGAGAATTTTTCACAACACCAGTAAGGCAGTCCTAGTTGCAACATGGCAGCTTGCAGTAAGAAGGGTAGTCATAACAATAACAACAACAACATTAACAAAAGCAATAAAAAGAGAAAGAAAAAAGAGCAACAGCAACAAATAATAATAACAAAATGATGATAAGATTAACCGACGGCATCAAAAACTAACAACGAGCAGCCACTGCAATAAGAATTGAATAACATTTTAGCGTTTTGCTACGTGGATCATTATTATTATTGTTGTTACAGTTTTTGTGGTTCTTGTCGTTGTTGTTGTTGCTGCTGAGCTGCTGCTGCTGCTGCTGATGTAGTTACTGTTATCATTTTTTGTTTGCAACATCTGTTGCTGCTGTTGTTTCCAATATCGCTGGTGTTGATGTTGTAGCTTCTAAAGTAGACATCGTGACTGAACGTATAACGTGTGTGAGCGTATACACACACACACACACACACACACACACACACACACACACACACACATATATATACATATATATATTAATATATATTTATGAATATATATATTAATATATATATATATATATATATATATATATATATATATATTTATAAATATATATATTAATATATATTTATAAATATATATATTAATATATATATACATATACATATATATATATATATATATATATATATACATATACATATATATATATATATATATATATATATATATATATATATATATATATATATATATATATATATATATATATATATATATATGTATATATATGTATATATAGTATATATAATATTACATTATGTAATAATATGTATTGGTATCTTATGTAATGAAGCGTTGTTTTTTTCAGTCTTCAAATCCACATATGATTAAAAAGCGATGGAGCATGCCCAGATTGTTAGCATTACTGCGTGCGTGCGCATATGCATTTGTGTGTGCGTGCCTGTGTGCGTGTGTATGTAGCAGGTATAGTTGTATGTGTTCATCCACATAAACAATAGCACATACGCAATATATAAATACTCATATGTATGTATATTAATGTATCTGTATAGATATGAGATGTATCTATATTATCTCATTCTCTCACTGATATATGTTTATATATATATATATACATGTCTATACACCCTCACGTATTCACACACATATACACACACATACAGTATATGTATACGCACCGTCGAATTGGCATCAGTTAGATGATCCGGCTCCTGTGTTCCATGTTAAAATCACCTTCAAATTACCGAAAAACCACAGCGGCCGGCAAAACATAGTGGTAGACTTGAATTCTCTCTATGCAAGTGCCCAAGCATTTCAACTAGTCATTAGCCATGGTGGCCCATCTGATGGCAGGAGAGGACACAAAGGGCCTGTAGGCCATCTACCATCGAAGAAGACACACACTCAGAGACACGCAAATGTCAGCGTTTCAAATGCTTACGATTCTCGTCAGGGATATATATATCATAGGTGAAGGCGTTTAGCTTAGTAGTTAGGGTATTCGGCTCACGATCATAAAGTCGTGAGTTCAATTCTCAGCGACGCGTTGTGTCCTTGAGCAAGACACTTTATTTCACATTGCTCCAGTCCACTCAGCTGGCAAAAATGAGTTGTACCTGTATTTCAAAGAGCCAGCCTTATCACACTCTGTGTCACGCTGAATCTCCCTGAGAGCTACGAGAAGAGTACATGTGTCTGTGGAGTTCTCAGCCACTTGCACGTTAATTTCACGAGCAGGCTGTTCCGTTGTTCGTATCAGCTGGAACCCTCGTCGTCGTAACCGACGGAGTGTGTGTTTAGTTTGTATACACACACACACACACACACACACACATATAGTGTATGTAAATGCATACACTATATATGTAAATAATTCTTTGTGCAAATGTGTGTGTGCTATTTTTTGCGTGCGCGCGTAGCGTCTATGCATGAAATTCATTCAAGAATTTCCCTTCAAGTCCAGAGATTTCTATATTTCTTCATATTGTCATTATGACGTCACAATATCGGAAAGGTATTCTTCAAGACCTTCGTTTCAAATTATATTCAGTCTCTTTCAACCTTTCACGGTAATTAGAGGCTAGGGAATGTGTGCGCCGGGGGACGCACTAGAACACCTGAAGACTAGAGTGAAGTCAGAGTCATCTTCACCTTGTTTTTGGTGTTTGTGGGGATATTTTGAGCAGACCCTCACAGGTGTGCCCTCCACACAATTGTTTCCTCATAACTTTCAGAAAAATGGTTATATATTGAACAAATAATTGTTAGATAGCGTACGTTATAACTGTATCGGAATTTAATGTGACAAAAACAGAGGTCGCGCACACATATATCCTGACACACATCCGATTTCTTTTTTCAAATTTCAAGTTCCATTTTGTGGAAATATATGTTATGTGTGACAGTATATATGTATGTAGTCCGCCGAATTTTTCTTTTTCATATATAATCGTTATCGTAATGCACAATAAGTCAGATATATTAGTAGAAAATTTCATTGAAAATATTGCCATTTTTCTGGAGGGTTTCAGGTAGCAAAGTAGTGGACACAATTGTGTGGGTCTGCGTTTTATGCACCTTTGAATTCTTAAACACCCTCTGTAACATGCTGGTTGGTACCATAACATAGTTACAAGGTGTCCGGTATTTTGTTCCTTTAACCGTATGAACTCTTAGCCAGGCAATTTCAGGACAGGAAACCTGGAGGTTCCAACCAGAAACGATACTTCACTCTCGATATATTCACACAGATTATTTCATTCTAAACAATCGTGTAACTGTGAGGGGATATGAAAGTAAGGGCGGGTGAATTAAAATCATACATGAAATATTCCTAGAAAGAAGGCTTGAAATTTGTTGGAGTGACAAGGCGATTATATTGACCCTTAAGTTTGACTTGCACTTATTTTATCAACAACAAACTGATCAAGGGAACCATCGACTTCTCAGAGGTATTTGAACCCAGATTGCAAAGACGTGGACGAAATGCAGCCAGCGTGCTAACCATTCTGCTACTCACCACCTTATGAACCCGAAATAATGGTTACTCAACATATAGCCCTGACTTCGATGTAAAGAGTAGGCCTATAGACGCGGTAAGTGTTTAAATAAAACAAGTTTTCTGCTTTTATAAAACAAGTTTTCTGTTTTGATATTTTCTTGATATTTCTATTAAAATAAAAGCTAAACTCTGTCGGTTGGAACCGCTGCATCTCAGTCTATATTTTCTCTACGTAGACATAGTATATCGTTTTGGAAAGAGAATAAGCCGTTTATTTGGTTCTTGAAAATATAGTAGTGGTATATAATTCAAAAGTATTTTGCTTGCTACTTCTAGCAGGTAAAACTTAGCAAATTCACGACAACTTGGTTGGCGTTTGTCAGGTGACGTCAGGGATAAAGGGGAAGGTAAATGATATTTCATTGGTTAATTTTGCGTAAAGATAAACTTCCGACCAATTAGCCAACAGATGGAATTCAACTTGGGAGTGGAACAAGGGAATGATTGCATTAGAGAATTAATTCTCATCCATCCTTAACGTCTGAACACACACCGGCGTGGCATACAGTCATAATAGACATGTTATAGTCCAGGCTATTTAACTCTCTTCAGTTTTGGGCTGCAAGTCGAGTAAGCCCTCCGCTTATGGTGATCAACGTGTTCTCTCAGGCGTGTAGATTTTTTTTACTAGGTACGTTCTAGTAGGATTCTGTGCAGCAACAGCTCCGTTGCAAATGCAATCAGAGTAATATTCCATTGTGGACCTCCGATGAGATTTGTATTGCAGGGGTCTCCAACCACCGTGCTGCGTATCATGTGATACTAAGTCGTACAGAAAGAATAAACTTTTAAACTATATTTCTAATTTGTTGACATTGGCGTGTTTGTATGGTAAGAAGTTTGCTTCCCAACTACACGTGCCTGGGTTCAGTCCCACTGCGTGGCACCTTGGGCAAGTGGTTTGTGTGTGGATTTTTTAGATGGAAACTGAAAGAAGCCCAGTCCCAAATATATGTATATATATATATATATATATATATATATATATATATATATTCACGAGTGTGTGTGTTTGTCCCCAACCACCGCTTGACAACCGGTGTTGGTGTATTTATGTCCCTGTGACTTAGGAAAGGAAACCAATAGAATAAGCACCAGGCTTACGAAAAAAAGTTTCGTGGTCAATTTGTTCGACTAAAAGGTTCTGCTGCAGCATGGCAGCAGTGGCATGACTGAAACAAGTAAAAGAATATGACAGCCAGCCGTGTTTTTTACAGAAGTTAATGACGTATAATAAATGTAATAATTAAATTATATTGTGCCCTTGATTGCATTTAGTCATGCGTGTGATCCCACGGTGTGTGGAAAAATTATCTTGCATGAAATCAGTCTGTGGTGTGAAAGTATATTTTAGAAACTGGCATTGTAGAATAACGATAATTGTTGGAGGGTTTAGTATCTTCTGGGCTTCAGGAGAAAGGAGTGTCATTGGGATGTGGCCCTAGCTATGTTAAGGATGTGCTTTTACCAATTCCGCAGAAAATACATCCTACTGTCTTATGTATGAGCATATGAATGTATAAAGTAATGATGGAGACTTGTGAACGGTGGGTATATACATTAATCATGCATAGATAAATGATTCTCAAAATAATTTCACACTCATACATGCAGCGACCTGGGAGCAAAATTTTCTGAGGTGGTGCAAACCGAGAGCCAAATTTTTTTTAACAAAAATGAGTGTTTTTTCGATGTTAACATAAAACAAATGAAGTAATAATAATAATTTTTATTACTATGAGAGTCGACTGAAATGCTGATAGGCTGAGCAAGACACTTTCATGGTGTGTGACCAAATGAAGTTCATTTTTTAACATAGTTCCTCTTACTGTACACGCACTTCCATCAGTAGTTCCATTGTTTGTATCCAAAATTTAATTGTTTTTCATACTTAGAGTTGAAAAGACCTCAATGACTGAAACTGGTACTAAAATGTTTTTTATGATAAAATTATTTTAGCATTTTGTACCTTGACTTTTTTCCTTATATATATATGTGTAACAATTGTTACACAAATTTTGGGTAAAACATCCACTTTTACTCGCTCCCATTGATTGCACCTAGTATAGCACTAGTGTAGCAATAATTGGGTACCCTCCCAGCAGTATACTGGATAGATACTATCCCTTAGTGGGTTGAACCCCCAACCCCTAACTCTCTCACGTTATATATATCTATATATACATACATGCATATATATATATATATATATATATATATATATATATATATATATATATATATATATATATATATATACATATACATATATGTGTATATATATGTAGAGAGGGTGAGATAGAGAAAGTGAGAAAGAGAACACCTAGCATTGTAGGTGTTCTAACACCCTCTTTCATATATAATGACAATTATAGTTTTCCTTTTTGGTGATACATTGCTAAACTGCTGCTTAATTACCGATTGGTAAGATCAGGCGTGATGGATATATCTTACTGTACATTTCGGATATTACATATATATATACTTATTCTATCGGTTGCTGAAGCGCTATGTTACGGGGACGTAAACACACCAACATCGGTTATAAGGCGATGGTGTGGAGACGACAAACAGACACAAACCCACAGATATATATATATATATATATATATATATATATATATATATATTTATGTATACGACAGGCTTCTTTCAGTTTCCGTCAAACTAAATCCATTCACAAAGCTTTGGTCGGCCCAAGGCTATAGTAGAAAACACTTGCCAAAAGTGTCACACAGTGGGACTGAAACCGGAACCATGTCATTGGGAAGCAAGATCCTAACCACACAGCCATGCCTGCGCCTAAATTATATATATATATATATATATATATATATATAGAGAGAGAGAGAGAGAGAGAGAGAGAGAGAGAGAAAGAGAGAGAAAGAGAGAGAAAGAGAGAGAGAGAGAAAGAGAGAGAGAGAGAAAGTGAGAGAGAAAATGTGTGTGTGTGTGTGTGTGTGTGTGTGTGCAGAAATCACATTAATATCCGATAATCAGCTGAGAAAGAATGTCCCACGACTTCGTTAAACGTATTTTTATTCATACGTTTAATGTCTCTGTTCGTTCGTACTGACTTGCTGACTTGGCTTTATTTAGCAAGAGTAAAATGGGCTCTTTGACTATTTGGTCCTTTCACTGGGCATATTAATGGGCCAGTTATTTTGTGGGATGGAATATACTGTCAGGAAATAGTTATACTTTAACGGAATTTGAAAGTCGTTATAGAATTGATATGAAGCGCCCAAACACAGACACGCACATATTCATACATATATACATATATCTACTTACATATTTATACAGATAGGTAGATAGACAGACACATAGATAGATAGACAAACAGAAAGACAGACAGAAAGACAGACAGAAAGACAGACAGACAGACAGACAGACAGAAAGATAGATAGATAGATAGATAGATAGATAGATAGATAGATAGATAGATAGATGTTTGTGTGTGCTTGTATGAATGTGTACATAATAGAAACAAATTCATGCAAGTATACGTATACGTATGAATATATACGTATAAAAGGAGTTGTAATCCAAGCTGTGACCTCCTGAAGCACATCTGCACGTTCCCATTAATCCAATGTAAGCATATAGATGTTTTATTTTAAATGAGATATACATAGCAATTGAAATTTATGGTGAATTTTATTTACAGAGCAATTACATATCAAAACAGAAAACTGAAAAAATCTGGGTACATATATATATACGCATATACATATCTGCACATGTACGTACACAACTACGCACAAACACATGCATTGGCTTTTTTTTTCTTTTTAAGGAATTGGAGAAAAATGCTCAATGTACACCATAGAGTTATAATCATAAATCTTTAACCAAAGAAGTGTATGAATGTATATATATACATATATATATATATAGACTCAGATGAATATGGCACTTAAGTTGAGGCACCAGAATTTAGTACGGTAATACAAATGTGCCCATCTGTTTTAATTTAATTAAATTATATGTCTTTATGCAGCTGAGGATTGCTCTGCATTTAAATTGATGTAATGATTGCATTGTTCAATTAAATGGAGTTGCTTGAAACGATCGTACTGCATTACCTCTGGATATCCTTGTTGCTTATTTTGATTTTAATCACCATATATATATATATATATATATATATATATATATATATATATATATATATATATATATATATATATATATATATATATATATATATATATATATATATATATATATATATATATATATATATATATATATATATATATATATATATATATATATATATATATATATAATATAGATTTAATCAAAAGATTAAATGTGGTACTTAAAATGTTTGAGGCATCAGAATTTGGTAGGATAAAAACCAAAAACAAAATCAAGAGATTTGGTGAATAAAATTTGAAGTTAAGCAACAAAAATTCAATAGGTTATAGCAGTACGTACGTTTCGTACATTTTCATTGTATTTTCTGTGGTGTTCTCACTACATGAATAAATGGAGCTTGTACGAAACTTACGTACTGCTATAACCTATTGAATTTTTGTTGCTTAACTTCAAATATATATATATATCATATATCATGTATATATATATATATATATATATATATATATATATATATATATATATATATCATATATATATATGTATATATATATATATATATATATATATATATATATATATATATATATATATATATATATGTCATATATATGTATATATATGTATGTATGTATATATATATATATATATATATATATATATATATATATATATATATATATATATATATATATATATATATATATCATATATATTTGTATGTATGTATGTATGTATACATACTTTTGTTTATATGCACACATATGCAGATATTTATGTTCAGTATCTTTATGTAATGTGATAATTGATGAAATCTTCAAATACAACGTCTCTCTCACGATATGCAGAACAGAACTGGCCTTCTGACAAGTATCATACGGGCGTATGTGTTGCTTAATATGTAATGTTTGTGTGACTATCCGACTGACGTTCATTCTTGTCATTCGTATATATTAATACAATCTAGCATGACGTAGCATGTCGATGTACAATATAGTATATCATAAGGAGTTTTAGTATCGTCTAATAATATACTGTATTAAGTTATCACTGGCGTTCATATTTGATTGCTTTAGAGCTCGTCTTGCAGGCATTTCAGTTGTAGGAAACGAAATGAGGTATGAATATACCGTATTAAACTACGATGTATAACATGACCCATACAAAGAGCATCTATGTAGC
>NC_142936.1:54623809-54648809 GCF_046866305.1 Octopus bimaculoides | reverse complement strand
ACCCCAAATCCCACAACTGGGATATATACACACATATATATATATATATATATATATATATATATATAAAAGATAATAAGAGTGAAAAAACTACAGAAGGCTTGTGTTACTTGGTTAAAGTATATATTTAAATTATGTCAGAAAAATGATAGAAAAATGTTAGAAAATCTTTTTGGTATATAAACATCGTATTTTGAGAAATAACCGGTTTCGTGTTGTCTTTTCAAATTTCTCTACTTCATTGCGTCGTGTTCGCTCCAGTCTGAGAAAGAAGAGTTCTAGATAGGGGGAGGTAATTAGGGATATATATATATATATATATATATATATATATATATATATATATAATACAAAGAATATATATACATGTATACACACATATATGTACATACTTACATCTACATGTGTATATATATGCATATCAGGGTACAGGACGTTAGAACAATAAACTACAGACAACGGAACGAACACATAGGAAAACGGAAAGCCACTTGGAATATCCCTTCATCAGCTGTCTCTATTCTATCTAGACGTTTCGAATACATATATATGTTGTTGGCACTCCATCACGTACGACGTCGAAGGTTCCAGTTGATCCGATCAACGGAACAGCCTGCTCGTGAAATTAACGTTTAAGTGGCTGAGCACTCCACAGACACGTGTACCATTAACGTAGTTCTCGGGGATATTCAGCGTGACACAGTATGATAAGGCTGACCCATTGAATTACAGGCACAACAGAAACAGGAAGTAAGAGTGAGAGAAAGTTGTGGTGAAAGAGTACAGCAGGGTTCGCCACCATCCCCTGCCGGAGCCTCGTAGAGCTTTAGGTGTTTTTGGTCAATAAACACTCACAACGCCCGGTCTGGGAATCGAAACCGCGATCCTATGACCGCGAGTCCGCTGCCCTAACCACTGGGCCATTGCGCCTCCACCCCACCCCCCCCCACACACACACATATATATATATATATATATATATATATATATATATATATATATATATATATATATATATATATATATATATATATATATATATATATATATGTGTGTGTGTGTGTGTGTGTACGCATATATTTATGTGTTTGTGTGTTTGTGTCTATGCTTGTCCTATCACAGTCGTTTGACAACCTCGTAAAATAGCGGTTCGGCAAAAGTGACCGATAGATTAAGTACTTGGCTTACAAATAATAAGTCCTGGTATATAATTTCTTTGACTAAAACTCTCCTTTGAGTCGGTGCTACAGCATGGCTGCAGTCAAATGACTGAAAGAAGTAAAAGAACATATATATATATATATATATATATATATATATATATGTAATAGCGATTTTTAAAAAAATCCCGCACATAATCCAATATAGGTCTCCTATTCTGTTGTATTTTCGTCCGTCTTTACGTTCTTTCCTCAAATTCCTCCTAGGTCGACTTTGCCTTTCATCATTATGGGGTCGATAAGCTAAATACAATTTGAGGACTGAAGTCAATGTAATTGACTTACCTTCTCCCTCAAAATTGCTGGCCTTGTGCCAAATTTTTGAAATTAACATATATATGCATATATACATAATACATACACTCATATAGACACACATAAAGAGAGAAAGACATAACGAAAGCCGATGAGTTTTAACAGAAGTGTGAGTAACACTAATTCGATTCTGTTATGCAATTATCAATTGTCCAAACAACCGTATTTTCGTGAATGAAACAGATAAGAATGAGTATAATATTTTCCTTATTCTTGGGAATGCTGTCTGCAAAGTATTCTAAACACGAGCATTTCGTTCCGGTTTCGATCTCCGGTTAAAGGCAATTCACAATAATTTACGGAGGGAAGTAAAGATATCCTTGAGACAAAAACTAAACAAAAGATGACGGAAAACGTATCGACGTCACGCAGTCCGTCAGTTTCATGTCTTTGCCAATAACTCTGTGCCATTGTGTCTGGCAATCTCAAAGAGCCGTGATATCTTAAAGGCCGCTGTTCTTCTGTTAAGTAAACACGCTGCTCTTTTCACTCTCCCTCTCAGTTTCTTCACTCTCTCTTTCCCAACCTTTTCCTTTAACTCTTTTCTCTTTACACATACAAACCTATATCTGTCTATCTCTTGTTCTCTCCATGTTTCCTTAGCAATCATTTGTTTTTTTTGTTTTTTTTCCTATGTATCTCTCCCCCCCCTCTCTCTCTCTCTCTCTCTCTCTCTCTTTATCTCTCTATCTATTTCTATCTCTATATCTCGCTCTCGTAAATTAACGTCTTCATTTGTTTGTTTGCTCCGTTCGTTTCCATCGATTGAGGTCACAGCCTGTAAAGATATCTTTAACAAGGCGGTGTGGAGGTGATCGCTGTGCAGCTTGCTCTCAGCTAACTCCATCTGTCATCTTTCTTCGGCACGAGACAAAAGACGTGCTCACACCCACATATTCAAAATATACATACATACATACATTCATACATACATTCATACATACATACATACATACATCCATCCATACATACATACATACATACATCCATACATACATACATACATACATACATATATGCAAGTACATATATATATATATGCCAATCTATCTACATTTACGTGTGTGTGTATGAGTGTGTGTATATGTATATATGTATATATATATATATGTATTATATGTGTGCGTGTGTGTGTGTTTGCGCGCATGTGTATGAATATATATATATATATATATATATATATATATATATATATATGTATGTATATATATTATTGCCTTTTACACACATGTATACATGTATAATATGTATGTATATGTGTAAATGCTGATAGAGCTACTAAGGTTTAGTCATCTATTTTTCTATATTTCTGTTATCGTTTATTTCTCCTCGCCCTCACCTCCACTACAACCACCACCATCGCCGCCCACACGCAAACAACTCTCCGTTATGTCTGTGTTTATTCTTCATTTTCATCATCAATTAAGGGACACGATTAAAGGAGCATGAGGGATCTTTTTTAGCTGATTAACAACAATAACAACAACACCAACAATAACAGAAGCAACAACTACAATGGCAATGAAAACAATACTAACAAAATATAAATGAATGTACAACATACATGATAATATCTTAATTAAAAATAAGAATAATAACAATATATTTTTTTTATTATAGGCTCAAGGCCTGAAATTTTGGGGCGAGAGGGATATTCGATTACATCGATCCCAGTGCTTGACTAGTACTTATTTTATCGACCTTCAAATTATAAAAAGAAAAGTCGACGTCGACGCTATTTGAACTCAGAGAGTAAAAGCCAGAAAAAAATGCTGCTAACGATTATGCCACCTCGCCGCCGTCAGCAACAATAGCTATAATGTAGCAACAACAATTGTAACAATATCCTTTTCTATTCTAGACACAAGGCTCGAAAATTTAGGGGATGGGGCCAGTCGATTAGATCGACTCCAGTACGCAACTGGTACTTTATTTATCGACCCCTCCCCCCCCCCCGAAAGGAGGAAAAGCAAAGTCGACTTCGGCGGAATTTGAACTCATAACGTAAACAGACAAAATACCGCTAAGCATTTCACCCGGCGTGCTAACGTTTCTTAATTCTGTATTGCCCACAAGAGGCTAAACATAGAGGTGACCGACAAGGACAGACAAGGACAGACAAAGGGATTCAGTCCACTGTATCGACCCCAGTGCGCAACTGGTACTTAATCTATCGACCCCGAAAGATGACAGGCAAAGTTGACCTCGGCAGAATTTGAACTCAGAACGTAACGGCAGACGAAATACCGCTAAGCATTTCACCCGGCGTGCTAACGATTCTGCCAGCTCACCGCCTTGCAATTGTAACAATATCAACGCGAAGTGTTCTACCAGCTCACCTAAAAAGCGGCGAGCTGGTAGAAACGTTAGCACACCGGGCGAAATGATTAGCGGTATTTCGTCTACCGTTACGTTCTGAGTTCAAATTCCGCCGAGGTCGACATTGCCTTTCATCCTTTCGGGGTTGATAAATTGAGTACCAATTGCGTACTGGGGTCGATCTAATCGACTGGCCCCCACCCCGAAACTTCCGGGCCTTGTGCCTAGAGTAGAAAAGAATATTTAACACCGCATTAGGTGTTAAATACTCTTTTCTACTCTAGGCACAGTACCCCATCGCATATGTATATATATATATATATATATATATATATATATATATATGTATGTATGTAAATTGCTACAATATCTACACAGACTACAATAAGGACATCAATTCCTGCAACATAAATTGTTGCACCAACAGCGTTAGAAATTGCCACAGTGTCATCAATTGCAACATGAATTGTTAGAATATCAACACCAATTACAACACAAGTTGCAACAATATCAACACAAATTGCAACAATATCAGCACCAACTACAACATAAATGTAAAAGCGTTATCCCCACGTGCATGATAAAAAAGCGGGAATATCAACACCACGTGTAGTATCAACTGCAATTATATCGACACCAACTAACGGGCGGCGACTTGCAGACACATTAGAAAATAGGACAATGTTTTGTTCCTCATCGCTCTGAGTTCAGCTTTGCCTTTCATCGTAACCAGATCGAAGGTCGCTTTATAGCATGTGGTTTTGGGTTCAGTCTTACTACGCAGCACCGCGTAGAAGTATCTTACACTATAGACTCGGATCAACCCATACCTTGTGAGTGAACTTGGTAGACAAAAACTGCGAAGAAGCCCACCATATATACGAGAGTGTGCTGAAAAGCTACTGGCTTGAAGGGTCTCGCGAAAGGCCTGGCTGGAAACCTAGCTTTGTGAATTATTTTGCAGGCCTTAGAAAAATTGAAGGACTGCTGCAAAAATGTGTGAATCTGAGAGGGGAATGTGTTGAATAAAATCATAACCGATCGTCCTGTATTTTCTTACATATATATATATATATATGTGTGTGTGTGTGTGTGTGTGTGTGTGTGTGTGTGTGTGTGTGTGTGTGTGTGTGTGTGTGTGTGTGTGTGTATGTATTTACGTGGCTTCACTAAGCCAAAGGCCTGGTCGGAGGCCCAAACTTCCGAGTTCATTTACATGACTTAGAAAAACTGAAGGACCGCTACAATAAGCATGTCAATCTGAAAGGGGAATATATGGAATAAAATTATAATTAATTGATTCTCCTTATTTTCTTTTGCCCCAAGCCAGGAACGTTTCAGCAAACCTTCGTATGTATATATATATATATATATATATATATATATATATATATATATATATATATATATTATTTTGTTTAAAAGAGTTCCAACACTGTCTGTTTTTTATGTTTTATTTATATTCCTGCAGAACCAATGTGGGGTATAGAATATGGGGGGTATAGAATATACAATGTTGTATTATATACAATATATAATATAAAATAAAATAAAATATATATATATATAATATAAATGCATTAATGTATAATGCGTCTACTTATTATGTAATTATTTTGGCATTTTGGTGAAACACGCGTATGTCTTATAAAGCTTTAAATAGCACACATGTTTTCTGCTTAATACTTCTTTCTACCATTTATGTGTATGTGTGTATGTATGTATGTATGTATGTATGTATACATGCATGCCTGTATGTATATATGCATGCATGTATACATGCATGAATATATACCGGTGGAAATGGTAGCAACAATGGTGGTGGCTACGGCCGTGATGATGATAGTGATAGTAGTGGTAGACGTGGTGGCGGTACCGGTAGTGGTTAGGGAATCAGCGGTGGTGACGGCGATGGCCTTGATGGTAGTGGTGACGGTGGTGATGATGATGATGGAGGTGGAGGTGGCGGTGGCGGGGTGGCTGTGGTGGTGGAGGCGGTATCGGTGTTGGTATCAGCAGTGAGATCCTGTTGTCAGTGGTTGACATCTTGGTTCTAAATAACCCGTAGTGACCATCAACGAGGAGTGGAGGCAGCGAGTCGTCTTGTGATGTGGTGTTGAGGGTGTGGGTAGGAGGTATGGTCTTAGATGTGGTTACATCAGGGAGCAAGCTATGATGCTAGGGATGCTGGTACTTGCAGTGAGTGATACTGGTGGTGGTGGTGGTGGTAAGGGCGGTGGTGGTAGTGGTGGTGGTGGTGGTGGTGGCGGTGGTAATGGTGGTGGTGGTGGTGGTGGTGGTGGTGTTGCTGCTGCTGCTGTTGCTGGTGCTGTTGCTGGTGCTGGTGGTGGTGGTAGTGGTGGTGGTGACCGTCGTTGTCGTCGTGATGGTAGTGATAGTCATAGTAGTAGTGGTGGTGGTGATGGTAGTAACAGTTGCAGTAGTGAATATATTGGCTAGTTGTGTGGTATGGATGTGTATGTGTGCTGTAGCTATGGTCCTAGGTCCTGGTGGTGGTGGTGTTGGTGGTGGTGGTGGTGGTGGTGGTGGTGGTGGTTTTAGTGGTTTTGGTGGTGGTGATGGTGGTGGTGGTGGTGGTGGTGCTGCTGCTGGTCATTAGGATGGTGGTAGTGGTGGTGATAGTGGCGATGGTGTTATTTGCTGTGCTAGTGGTGATGGTGGTGGTGGTGATGGTAGTAATGGAGGTGGTAGTGATGGTGGTGGTGATTAGGATGGTGGTGATGGTGGTTTGTGCTGGTGATACTGGTGATGCTGTTATTCGCTGTGCTAGTGCTGGTGATGGTGGTGGTGGTGGCGATGGTGGTGGTGATAGTAATGATGGTGGTGATGGTGTTGGTGGTGTTGGGGATTGTGGTGATGATGGTTATGATGGTGGTGATTACATTCTTGTTATTGGTGGTGGTGGTGGTGGCTGCGGTAATTATTGTTGTTGTGGTGGTGCTGCTAGGAATGATGACGACGGCGACAACGACGACACCGATGCTAGTTATGATGATGACGATATTGACGATGATAATGTTGAAAGCAATCTTTATAATAAAATGGTGGTGGAGTTGATAATGTTAGTGATCATAATGTTAATGATGGTTACAGCGATGCTTTGAGGTGGTGGTGGTGGTGGTGGCGGCGGTGGCGGTGGCGGTGCTGGTGCTGGTGCTGGTATTGCTGGTGGTGGTGGTGGTGGTGGTGGTGGTGGTGGTTGGATCGAGGTTTCACGACGTAGTGAAACAAAGATGGTGATCGGTACAGCAACACAAAAGTATACCACCACCACTACCAACAACAGCAAAACATACAAACAAATAACAAAATAAAGTATACCCTCCACCACCCCTAACTTTTGTCTACACACCCCCTTACCTTACCAAGCCAGTCATAGAAACAAAATAAAATACAATAGAATCAAATCCAAACAATAAATCGATGAACTTTAATTAATTGCCTCTCAACGACGATATTCCTTGACTGGAATTCGAACACGCCCATCGTTGAGTATAAACACCCATCTACCAACCCCGTACAACCCCGGGGCACAACCCGCTCTCAGCACATTTTACTCTATTACACGCTTCTTCCCCTATCCCCTTATCCTTACTCTCCTCACCTGCCTAAATCCCTCTGCTTATATGTGCGTGTGTGTGTGTGTGTGTTTATGTGTGTGTGTGCGCTTGCGTGTATGTTTGTTCTAGTGTGTAAAGGTGTATGTGTGTATGTGTGTGTGCTTATGCATACGTGTGTCCGTGTGTATGTGTAAGTATATTGGTTTGTGCTTTGTCCGTGTATTTCTGCTACAGTATCAAGCCATACACGGGCGCGCATGTGTATATCTACATGTGTTTGTATTTTTCTGTGTGCATTTGTGTGTGCGTGTGCGTTTACTATACACACACAAACACACACACACACACACACACACACACACACACACACACACACACACACACACATTTATGTATCCATGTGTGTGCTTGCATTTCTGTGTATGATTGTATATGTAAGTGTAAGTATGTGTGTGTACCTGTGTATCAGTTTGCTGATGTGTGTATGTGTATTTATGTGTATGTGTTCTCATGCGTTCATATATTTGTATATGTGTGTGCGTGTACATGTAATTCTATAAGTGTGTATGCGTGTCGCTGCGTGTGTATGTGCGTGGGTATGTTAGCTTATATGTGTGTCAGTGTCTGTAACTGAATGAGTATGCATGTCTATAACATCTGTCTTTGTAAGTTCTGTGCGTATGCGTTAGTAAGTCTGTGTTAATAGAGCAGCTAAAATATTGATTCCAAGCACGGTTGAACGTCGATTCTGTCAAAATACGGGCGTATTGCCGGTTGAATGAACGTTTAACAGAGGGTCAATGCTTGTGCATACGCATCAGCACTCGAGCATGTGTGTATATAAACACGTGTAGTTGCCCGTACATGTACGTATGTGTGCGTACGTTCACATAGAGATCTATATGCGTTTCAGCGCACGCGTATTGCTTGCATGTGGCTTTATGTACACTAACGTATATATTTATGTATATATACGCATGTATTTGTTTGAGTGTGTATGCATGCAATTGTGTAAACACATCTGTCCCTATAACTGTGCATATTTTTGCGTGCTGCATCTGGACACAACTGTCTCTATTTTTGTGCATTTTGTGATATATTCACATGTGCGTGTGCGTGTTGTGTGCATTCATTTATACATGTACATATGTACATTTACATTCATATACATATATATGACACACACGCATATATACTATGTGTATCATATTACATTATATGATATTGTATTATATTATATATGACATATAACATGAATATACACATATATGCGTGTATGTGTGCATACTTACATATACATATGTATGTACGTATGCATGTATGCAAGAAACATTTTACTTTTTTTTATAGGAAAATATATTCGACCACAGAAAATGTTTTGCCTTGAAGTTTTTAAATTCCGTTTTTTCTTTAAAATTCCCATCCTCTAAAATTAAGTTCGATAAAATATATTTGAGTTGCCTATTGATATCGATTTGAGTGGCTTCACCTAACAAAAAATAATCATTGTTATTTTTACTGTAAGATACTTTTTGCCACCCGATACTTTCCCCTATCTGTAAGTGTGTTTCGATATCCACTTGCGTCTATTTTGATCTTTTTATAACTGTATATCGAAATACTTTACCATCTAGAAATAAAACTATGTTATAACTTTGCTAACCCAGGGGATTGTCTTCTGTTCTACGTATTTAGGAAAGATATGGTAATTGTTTTAAATTTTCATTTCGTTCCTTTCGGGATTTTATCCCTAATTTTGTGGTTCTTGAACCTAGCAGCTCTTTCTAGCGTAAGGAATCCAGTGAGTGGATTCCTCTTATGTATTTTAATATACAGTCAATATAATATGTAGAAATCTGTATGCACATGATATTCATACTGTAAACCATTATTCTCTTAATGAACGAGAACCAACGCTGTTTCATTCTTTTAAGTTGCACATAGGCACAAGTATGGCTGTGTTGTAAGAAACTTGCTTCCTAACAACATGGTTCTGGTTTCAGTCTCACTACATGGCTCCTTGGGCGAGTATTTTCTACTATTGCATCGGGCTGACTAAAGCCTTCTGAGTGGATTTGGTAGACGGAAACTGAAAGAAGCCCGTTGTATATATGTACACATATATTATGTGCGCGTGTGTGTGTGTGTGTGTGTGTGTGTGTGTGTGTGTGTGTGTGTGTGCGTGCGTTTGTGTGTTTGTGCATGTATGAGTGTGAGTGAGTCTGTGTTCGTCCCTCACCACTGCTTGACACCAGTGTTGGCGTGTTTACATCTTGTACCATAGCGGTTCGTCAAAAGAAACTGACAAAAGTACCAGGCTTTAAGCACTGGGTCGATTCATTCGACTAAGATGTTTTTTCTTCAAGGTGGTGCCCCAGCATTGCCGCAGTCTAATGATTAAAGCAAGTAAAAGGCAACAGATAAAAGATAATCTTTTGTACTTGCAACAGCAATTTATAATGTCACTTTGTGACAGAGTTGTGTTACATTTTGTTACACAGCTAGTAACAGCAGTTTGTAATGTCACTTTGTGACAGAGTCGTGTTACATTTTGTTACACAGCTAGTAACAGCAGTTTGTAATGTCACTTTGTGACAGAGTTATGTTACAACATTTTGTTACACAGCTAGTAACAGCAGTTTGTAATGTCACTTTGTGACAGAGTTATGTTACAACATTTTGTTACACAGCTAGTACCACTTCAGTTGTCATTAGTGTCAGTTTCGTTTCGTTACGTCCTAACGTCACAGATAACTTTTATCGCTATCTGAGACATAGCTATGAAAGAACATTGTAGGCTGTACCAAGTGAGAAGGTGATCAGTGACAATGGTGAAACCCTAAAAGAAGTACAAGTCTGAATTAGGGCTCCTCTGGCTTCGTGAATTTGGGCAGCCAGTGTTATCATCATTGACATCATCATCATTAGTAATGCCAACAGCTGTTTCGAAATAGACATTTAAATGCAGGGACATAAAACGGTATGGTTAATCGATTTGTTAAAAGTAGCTGCCAAATCCCAATAAAAATGTACTATAGCGTTTTAAAGAGTACAAGAACACATTGGATAATGTAGTCTTAGGTACATTAACTCTGAAAGAAGAAGAAAAAGACGATATGGTTACAGTAGGAAATCTTGTCGGGGTAAACGAACAATAGTGACGTGAAGATGACGATGATGACGATTCGACGACGACGACGACGACAATGATGATGATGACGACGATACCGATGATGATGATGATGATGATGGTGATGATGATGATGATGATGATGATGATGATGATGATGACGACTACGATTATGACGGCGACGACGACGACGATAACGATGATGACAATGTTGATGATGATGATTATTATTATGATGTTGATGCGGAAGAAGAAGTACCAGCAGCAGCAGCAGTAGTAGTGGCAGCAGCAGCAGCAGCAGCAGTAGTAGTAGTAGTAGTAGTAGTAGTAGTAGTAGTAGTAGTAGTAGTAGTAATAGAAGTAGTAGTTGTGGTGGCAGCAGTAGCAGCAGCAGCAGCAGTAGTAGTAGTAGTAGTAGTAGTAGTAGTAGTAGTAGTAGTAGTAGTAGTAGTAGTAGTAGTGGTCGTGGCAGCAACAGCAGTAGTAGTAGTAGTTACTCTTGTTGCTGTTGCTGCTGTTATAGGTAAACAAAAGAGAAGAGACAGCTGAAAGCAGAGGTCAAGCAATCTCTTACACTTGGTGAAGGTTTTCGCCACTTCACCGCGAACCACTGTCTTCCCATCTGTCGTGCGTCTGTGTCTGTGTGTGTATGTATGCTTGTATGTATGCAAGTATGTGTGTGTGTATGTGTATGTGCGTGTGGGTGAGTGGGGGTGCGTGCGTGTGCTTGTGTGTGTATCTCCTCATGTGCGACCACAATGTGGGTGATATCGTCCTCGTGGATGTCCATTCCAAGTTCTTGTTTTGTTTTTGTTTTTCTATTTTGTGCGGATGAAATCACGAACTGCAAAAACATCAGGGACAGCCTTCATAAATAAGATCAGGTGCTGAGTAGGAAGCCTAACACAGAGACGTGCACGAAATCCATATCAAAGTAAATAGAGAAATATAGGAAAGTGTTCCGAACCAAGTGTTTTTGGTTATGCAAACTTCTTTTCCCTGTTGGCCTTTTGTCTACATTCGCGCACCCACGCGCGCGCGAACACACGCACACTTATTTAAGTATGTATGTATGTAAATATATATATATATATATATATATATATATATATATATACATATAAAGATATATAACTGTTTATATCTCTCTCTCTCTCTCTCTCTCTCTCTCTCTCTCTCTATATATATATATATATATATATATATATATATATATATATATATATATATATATATATATATATATATAGAGAGAGAGAGAGAGAGAGAGAGAGAGAGAGAGTGAGAATTTACAAATAGACAAAAGACGGAGATGGGTGTATAAACATCAAACAGTTGTATTAGTTTAACGCTCGGGAAGTGAGAAAGTCTTTTACGTTTCGAGCCTGCGCTCTGGTAATTGCGTTTATGTCCACCACGCGACACTTATTATTGTAAACATTTTAACTAACCTATACTATACACACACAAATACATTCATATATGTATATATATATATATATATATATATATATATATATATATATATATATATATATATATATATATATATATATATATATATATATATATATATATATATATTTATATATACATATATATATATATATATATATGTATGTATGTATGTATGTATCGAGTTGTAGCTGTAATTCAAAGGGGCCAGCCTTGTCATATTTAGTGTAAGGCTAAATCTCCCTGAGAACTACGTTAATGTTATGTATGTCTGTGGAGTACTCAGCCATTTGTGAGTTAATTTTATCCTCGCGTGGTAATGAAAAGGGAAATTGACAGCCAATATTTGCTGTGTGTATGTATCTATGTATGAACTGTTTCTCTCTCTTTCTCTTTCATTCTTACTTTCTCTCTCACTCTCTTTCTTTCTCTCTTACGTCCTCTCTGAAACATTTAAAAACACAAAACGAGCGACGTCAGCACTCACTGTCTTTTAACTCTCTTTCTTTCTCACTCTCTCTTTCTCTCTCTCACTCTCTCTCTCTTCCTCTCTCTCTTTCTCTCTCTCTCTCTCTTACTTCCTCTCTGTCCTCCTGTCTCTCGCTTTGCCACTTCATTGAAGTAAGTGTGACGCACACATCAGATACGTACAAAAACAAAAAGTTAGCGTATTAGTATTATTGATGATGAATATATACATACACACACACACATATATATATGTGTGTGTGTGTGTGTGTGTGTGTTTGTGTGTGTGTGTGTGTGTGTATAGACTGTTCTGTCTGGAGAGAGTCATTTTCTTTTTGGGCCTTATAATTTAACACACTCACCGGTAAAATTTCCACTTATTTCTTATTTTCATTTTCCTAAAATTTTCGTTGCATCTTCCAACCTTTTCAATA
This sequence comes from Octopus bimaculoides, assembly GCF_046866305.1. NCBI lineage: Eukaryota > Metazoa > Mollusca > Cephalopoda > Octopoda > Octopodidae > Octopus > Octopus bimaculoides. The sequence continues at coordinate 54,635,887 of NC_142936.1, read as the reverse complement.
GTCTTGCAACCTTTTCTAGAGTCAAGACTATTGAAAAGTTTTCAAGATGTAACAAAAAATTTAGGAAAATAAAAATAAGAAAAAAGTGGAAGTTTTACTGGTGAGTGTATTAAATTATAGGCTCAAAAAGAAAATGACTCTCCCCAGACACAACAGAATATGCTCCAACATACGAACTCACATAAAGGATCTTGCAAACCAAATGCAAAAACGCAACGTATATATATATATATATATATATATATATATATATATATATATATATATATATATACATATATATGTATACATATATATATATATATACATATATATTTATAGATATATATATGAGTGTGTGTGTGTGCGTGCGTGTGTGCATGAATATATGTCTGTGTATATAATGCATGTATGTATGAGAAAGAGAAAGAGAGACAGATAAAGAGAAGTGGGTGTGAGATGGAAGAAAACAGAAAGAAATGAATATTGTTTATTTTTCCACGACCTTCAGTAAACCTCGTAACAAATACCAATAGAAAACGAAATGAATAAAGTGAATTAACAAATGAACCACGTCCCCACTACCCGTACATACTGACAAAGCTCCCCGAAGCTTCATATCAGTACTAAGGAAAAAGGAGGGCCTTTATTCAGCATTCAGTGTCACCCCCTTTGCTTTTTAATGCTTTATATATAACGTACTTGAAGCTAGTATTCTCCATATCAAGTTGCTTTACCAAATATTCATCCCTTTTATTTTTATTGTTTATCAATATTTATAATTGTAAGCGAACGTATGTACACTTTCCGTGTGAATATATAAATATAAATATAAATATATATATACACACACACACACATATATATACTCTTATATATATATATATATATATATATATATATGTACTCTTTTATTTGTTTCAGTCATTTGACTGCAGCCATGCTGGAGCACCGCCTTAAAGAGTTTTAGTTTAAAAAATGAACCCCAGGACTTATTGCATGTAAGCCTAGTAGTTATTCCCTCGGTTTCTTTTGCCGAACCGCTGTGTTGCGGCGACATAAACACATTAGCATCGGTTATCAAGCGATGGCCGGGGGACAAACACAGACGCACACACACAGAGACACACACACACATATATACACATAGATACATATATATACACATACATACATAAATATATACACACACACATACATATGCATATATATATATATATATATATATATATATATATATATATATATATATATAATTACATATATACACACATGAAAAACTAATACATACATAAATGTATGTATGTTTACATACATATATATTCATGTATGTGGAGGCTCAATGGTTAGGGCAGCGGACTCGCGGTTATAGGATCGCGGTTTCGATTCCCAGACCGAGCGTTGTAAGTGTTTATTGAGCGAAAACACCTAAAGCTCCACGAGGCTCCGGCAGGGGATGGTGGTGAACCCTGCTGTACTCTCTCGCCACAACTTTCTCTCACTCTACCTTCCTGTTTCTGTTGTACCTGTATTTCAAAGGGCCAGCCTTGTCCTACTTGTCACACGATTTCGTTTCCTTTGTATCGCTTTGATACGATAGAAAAGGAAAATATTATATATATATATATATATATATATATATATATATATATATATATATATATATATATATATATATATAATTTGGGAACACAAGATTCCAAATCAATCAGGTGCAACCCTTCAGCGTTATACGCATCTACATATCGTACTTTGGGGTCTTATCTATCGTATTTAAAGTATTATATATATATATAGAAATATATATATGTTAAATCTCTGAACGAGGTATTAACAGTAACTGCACGACAAGGTGAAGTATATTTTCCACTTAAATGTGGCTGACCCCTAAGGGTGGATGTTACTGTTGCTTTTAGCCCGAAGAGAACATCTCCTTCGGCTGGCTATCGACACACATCTGTGTCCTGTCTGTATTTGCAAGTACGAACTCGAGTTTCTGGGTATTTTCACGTCCTCAGCGTACGACAATCGCCGACCTTCGATGCGAAAGATATATATCTATATATATATATGTGTGTGTGTGTGTGTGCGTGTGTGTGTGTGTGTGTGTGTATATATGTTTGTATATATATATATATATATATATATATATATATATATATATATATATATATATATATATATATATATATATATATATATATATATATATAACGAGGCAGAGCAAAAAGTAAGCAACGTTTTGAAACATGAAATTCATTACAATATATTTCAACAATGCAGAAATTCTATTCATCAAAGTACCATTGCAGTCAGAATTTTTGCCAGCTAGTTACAAGTTGGACTTCTGGAGCTGATAAACTCTTTAAACGCACTTTTAGCATCGCTTTGCTTATTGAACTCCTTCTCTCGCAGGAAACCATCAAGATGCATGAAGAAGTGGTAGTCGGTAAGAGAAAGGTCTTGGGAATAGGTTGGGTGGAGAAGAACTTCGTAGTCAAGTTCTCTCAACGTCTGGTGCGTCATTAGTGAAACATGTTGTCGAGCATTGTCATGAAGAATGATTGGCCCTCTTTTGTTGCAAGTCTCGGACGGAAGAGTAGCAGTTTTTCGTTCTTTTTGGTAATTTTATGGCAATATGTTTCTGCAGTAATGGTTTTTCCGGGTTTTAAGAATTATAGTGGATGAGTCCAGCAGTACACCACCAAACAGTCACAATAACCGTATTTTTGAAGAGCTCGGGTTTAGAGATGGTTTTCGGTGCTTCATTTTGGTCCAACCACTACGAAGAGCGTTTTTTTAATATTGTACAGAATCCACTTTTCATCGCAAGTTACAACCCGATTGAGAAATGAATCTGTCTGGTTACAGAGAAGAAGTGACGAGCAAATTTCATATCTGCGCATTTTCTGATTTTCATTCAAATCGTGTGGTACTCATTTGTCCAGCCTTTTTGATTTTCCGATCACATGCATATGATTGCAGGCAGTTTTCTGGCTAATTTGAAGTTATTTTGCCAGTTCTCGAGTGGTTTTACGTGGATCTTTCTCAATGACGGTCTTTAAATGACCGTCATCGATGATGATGGGCGTCCACTACGCTCACGACCTTCAAGGCTCAGCTCTCGACTGCGAATCGTTTAAACCATTTTTGAGATGACCACTCACCAGTCATTTCCTCACCAAATATTTCGTTGAGATCGCGAGCAGTTTCAGCTATTTTACGTCCTCGAATATCGCGCTTTGACACTTCCATTTCAGATGATTGTAACAAGAGTAAAAATATATCAACGATAATTTATTGATGTATTTGGGTAAGTCTATGTCTGTATTATCAGACAATTGCAAAAAAATGTTTCTAAAAACTTCAAAACTCTACAAAAGTCCGATACAATTTCTTCATGGTTCAAAACGTTGCTTACATTTTACTCAACCTGATATATATATATATATATATATATATATATATACGCACACACATACATATATATATATGCATATACACTTTATTAATAAAGCCTTTGTGATGTCGTTCCAGCTTTATTAATAAAGTACAATTTTTTCCTCTTTGTTTCACGCTTAAGTGCTTACTCTGGCATATACATATATATGAATATATATGTATGTATGTATCTTTGTATGTATGTATATATGTATGTATGTGTGTATACATACATATATATATATATATATATATATATATATATATATATATATATATATATATATTCCCATACATGTTTGTGTGAGTGTGCATATATGTGTGTCTGTGTGAGTGTGCATATATGTGTGTCTGTGTGTGTGTGTGTGCGCGTGTGTGTGTGTGCGCGTGTGTGTGTGTGTGTGTGTGTGCACTCATTGTTGTTACTGTGTGTGTCTTGTTTGATTTCTCTTGTTATTTTCTGGCAGCGAAATGACGGTAATGGTGTTGGTGGTGAGTTAGGATGTTCTTTACTCCAAATCTCTCTTAAATGTAATCAACTAGCAAAAGTCGTTGTTGACTTCTGTTTGCTTGCCGTATTATCACTATCATTTACAATGTTAAAGCAAAAAAAAAAAAATGAAAAGACAAAAAAGAAAAGTCATAGGGAATAATAATAATAATAATAATAATAATAATAATAATAATAATAATAATAATAATAATAATAAGAAGAAGAAGAAGAAGAAGAAGAAGAAGAAGAAGAAGAAGAAGAAGAAGAAGAAGAAGAAGAATTGATAGGCAAAAAAGTGAAAAGGATTTAGAAGCTAAGAAACATGACTATCTTGACTTATTCTTTCAGAGGTGGGCTAGGGGGTCTGATGGGTAGTTTGTAGTGGTGAGGTATGGGGTAGCAGGCTCATCACATTCACGTACTCGTACTCACACGGACACACATTTGCTCATACACAAACAATTGATGGAATTGCAGCAAGCAGCAGTAGTAGTAGTGATAGTAGTAAATAATAATAATAATAATAATAATAATAATAATAATAATAATAATAATAATAATAATAATAATAATCTAAATAGAAAAAATCTATCAATAGAAAGATGGAAGCCACTTCCAATTGAAACAATCACGTAACGATACGTTCTCGTTTGTGACAATTCGTATCTGTTTTATTTCTCCTTTCTGCTTGGTTTTTGCTTGTGTTTTTTTCACATTTCGTTTAGTTTTTTGGCGTGCTTTTCTTTTCATTTTTATATACTGTTTTATTCTAGTTAGCCTGCCTTCTGGCTACTCACTGCTACTAACTATAACACACTAACTGGACCAACGAAGAAGTTTCGTTCGACCTTGTCTTACTGAGGGTCACATTGGATTTCCGGTTTTCTGTACAAAGAGAAGAAAGAGTGACGTTCTGACAAAAGTAGCTTTCAAGTTTACTTAGTTCGATATCGTGAATTTCCACCCCTTCAATATCGAAATCCGTCCGCCTATAGAGCCTCGATTTTGACACATAATTCAGCAGAATTAGCGACCTCAATACAAATTCATTATAAACGCTAGAAAATAGTGTCATGATGATTGCTACGGGGTAAACCTGGAAGGAGACCTGCTGTTTCACATATCTTCGGTCCTGTATAAGAATGATAGTTCAGCTATCTCAAGCCCTATAAATGGTCACGTCATGTATAAATTCAGCAAGAATCACATAAATATCTGCAAAGAATTCGGCCTAAATATAATTGTTACCAATAACGTTGGCTTATTGGAGATTGTTACCACCAGTTTATTAAAGGTTGACTTATTGGACAGGTAAGTGCTACTCTTGCCGAAAGCCCAACAAAGAAACTGTTTATATTCACAGGCACTAAAACCACCCCAGCCGTAGTTTGAAGCTTATACTCAGGCTTCAACAGAAAAATTTCGAAAATAGAAGAGGTATTACTAGTAATTTAGTGTAATAGGGGAATCCCTCAAACCTTACCCTAAGTCAAAGAGAATTAGAAAGGCTTAATCCTCTATTCAATCTAGAGGTTGCCACTAATATAGCTAAACAATAATTAAAAAGCATTCCTCAAGAAGCCATAGATACCATAAAGTCTTCGATTCTCGCAACGTCAAGGTTAGCTATTCATACCCGGATAACATGGCTTCCATCATTGAACGTTATAATAAACGCAAACACTCATTCACACAGTCTTCACCCAACACTCTAATAATAATAATAATAATAATAATAATAATAATAATAATAATAATAATAATAATAATAATAAGAAGAAGAAGAAGAAGAAGAAGAAGAAGAAGAAGAAGAAGAAGAAGAACAACAACAACAACAACAACAACAACAACAACAACAACAATAACAACAACAACTCTGGTTTTGTCAGTAATTTTGAAGTGGGGAGATTTGTCGAAACAATCGACCGTATTGCTTGATTTGTTCTTTATTTTATCGAGCCCGAGAGTGTCCAAAATGCTTTGTCACTCTGCACGTATTGAGAAAACTCCAGACTGTAGGCAATTTCATGATGTTAGAATTTATATTGCAGCCATGCGTTATGTGAACAACTGTTATGCATTGAGGGATCGAATTGTCTTTAGTTCAACAACAGCTGACGTAGTAAGTAATCACCGATATGCGTCGATCTCATGCGTAATCCGAAGTAGCAAGTATTCTTTATTTCCTTGATGTGGTAATTTTAGGCGCGTTCTCCCACTTGATTAAATTCACATACACATAAATTTCATGGCCCCGATTACCTGTTGAAATTTTGAACACTCTTAGTGAGTGAAAATCTCGATTATCCTTTTCTTTCATTTGTTTCAGTCATTAGACTGCGGCCGTGCTGGAGCACCACCTTAAGTCGAACACATCGACACCCGCATTCATTGTTTGTAAGCCTAGTACTTATTCTATCGTTCCCTTTTGCCGAACTGCTACCTTACAGGGACGTAAACACACCAGCTTCGGTTGTCATGCGATGGTGAAGGTACAAACACAGACACACAAAGACACACACACACACACACACACACATACACACACACACACACACACACACACACATACACACACATATACATATATATACGACAGGCTTCTTTCAGTTTCCGTTTACCAAATCCACTTACAAGGCTTTGGTCGGCCCGAGGCTATAGTAGAAGATACTTACTCAAGGTGCCACGCAGTGGGTCTGAACCCGGGACCATGTGGTTGGTAAACAAGCTACTTACCATACAGCCGCCCCTGCGCCTGAGAATGTGTCTGTCTGTCTGTCTGGTTGTATGCGTGAATCCCTAAAACACGAGAAGTACCCAACCGATTTCATTTAAATTTTACACATGCATTACTTAAGGCCCATGGAGTGTTATGAGCCAAAAAAATTCACAACGTCTTGCCTTATACGGGCCTGGAGCAATCTGTTGAACTGGTTCGGTATTATGCGACAAAAGTGAAAAATAAGATCTATATTGTAATGTGATGTAATATTGTTTCACTTTTATTCTTTCACATTTAATTCTAATGTGATAACACTAAGATAATCTTATTTTACACATATATCGTTTAATTACTAGTTAATAATTATCGCAGCATTTGCAAGGTTGCAAGGTATTTACAGTTACATAGTAACCCTTAAATTATCATTTAATACGTGCTTAATCTATACATATAAAATTTTTTGTCTCTCTGTGTGTCTCATTCCAATGTGTTCTCAAACGGCTCCACAAAATCAAATTCTACAAGGTAAGAGTGTCACAACCCACGAGTAACAACAGGTGTTTTCTATTCTTCATTTCCATTAAAACAATATAACATTTGATAGCGATAATCTTTCTTAATCAAATATAGTACAGGACATTTTATACCACGATGACGACGACAACGTCACATTTATTATATGAGTGTGCATGTGTCTGTCAGTGTTTGTGTATTTCCGCGTTAGACGAAAACATCACATTCTGTATATGAGTGTCTGTGTGTGTGAGTGTTTGAGTGTGTATGTATCTGAGTGTGTGTGTGCTTGTGTGTGTGTGTGTGTGTGTGTATTTCCGCGTTAGATACGTTATTCAACATACACACACACACATATCTACACATACATATACACATGTGACGACTGACATGCGTGAATGCATATCTGTGTGTCTGTCTTACTATATAGTATTACACCCCAAAACTGTCAACATGTCACTTTTTTCTCATTTCGATTAAAACAGTAAAACATTTCATAGACATAATCTTTCTATAGTCAACTATAGTACAAGACATTTTATATGAGCGTGTACGTGTTTGTGTGTGTGATCTTGTGCATTCGATACGTACGAGATGGTAAAGGACATCACACATATGAGTATGTAGGTGTCTGTGAGTGTATGTATGTGGGTGTATGAATGTGTATTTCTCTCTGACTGTGTGTATGCTTCCGCGTTAGGTACGTTATTAAAGAGACACGCATCTACACATACATATACACATGCGGTGACTGACATGAGTGAATGTATGTCTGTATACTATATGTATTTGACTGTATGTGGGAGTGTATGTGTGTGTATCGTCACAATTTGTAAATGAATATGTGTGTCAGTGAGTGTGTGTTTGTGCGCTCATTACGTACGTTATTAAACACACATACATCTACACATATACATAAGTGACAAGAACGGCTGGAGGTGAAGCTCTTGACAAAAAAACAATTACGTAGCAGGTCCAAGGTATATAAATATACACATCTACCATTCGACTAACAGTTCATAATTATCGCAGCAGCTGTAAATTTGCTTCATGATGATTGTAATTATAATTTGCTTATATTTGGTTAATTTACACTGTATACAAAAATATAGACATACTATATACATACAACTGCTTACAGAAATAGAAAGTAATATATATTTTTTTCTATGTTCATAATTTTCTGGCTAAAATATTGAAAAAAATATGCCACCAAAGAAAAAACGTAATCTCTCCAGAAACACCTAAAAAGCAAAGAGGAATGTAGAAAACTGAAGGCGGGAGTCTCAAGAGATAAGGGACATGAGACTTTCTCAAGATCAGCAAAGGCATACTGCAGCACGTCAGGTGGAGTCTCAATACAGAAGGGACAAGACACTTTCCAAAGAACGCCAAACGCATGCAGCAGCCCGTCAAGTACAGTCTCAAGAGAGAAGGAAGAGGAGACTTTCTCATCTCAACATCAGCAATGGTATGCTGCAGCGCGTCTGATGGAGTCTCAAGACAGAATGGAGGTGAAACTTTCTCAAGATCAGCAAAGGCATGCTGCAGTACTTAATGATGAATCATTAAAACAACGTTTAGTACGCCAGATTACACAGAGATCCAACAGAATAGGTTTCAGAAGTAGACCACGTACAAATTCCTTTCTTCACATCTGGAGCTGCTTCCACATATGATCCAACCCAGTCTTATAAAAATGATAATTCTGTCCAAATTGGTGTGCTACACTGAAATTGTCGCTTATACAAGGCTTTGAAATTTACTCCACAAATGTTATGTCGTCAATGCTGCACTTTCCCGTATCACCTGTTTCAACATATATATATACATGTAGCACAACAATTTGTATATATATATATATATATATATATATATATATATATATATATATATATATATATATATATATATATATATATATATACATACATATATATATAAAAAATCAAAATAAGCAACTCGGATTTCAAAGATGATTGCAGTACGCACGTTTCATGCTACTCCATTTATTTAAGTAATGCGAGCATTACATTAAATGCAATATGTAGAGCAATCTTCAGCTGCAGGAAAATGCAGAAAATTACAGTAGAATAGACATATTATAATTGTGGCAGCATTTCAAATCCAAGTGGGAGGAAGAATACATAAAAATCCATCTTGACATAGCCAAGTCTATCAGGCTAGTAATTGGTTCTAGGCAAAAATTCTAAACTGTCTCTGATTTTATTGTCTCTTATTTAGTAGTAATAGTATGAGGGACAATCACTTCTAAGGAAAGGGAAGGTGTAAGCATTATGCATGGACAAGGCTATAAAAGATATGGTTATAAAGGTTTCTCTGGACAGAGTGGCAACACTCTTATAGGTTGGGGGTTTATCACTAATATCAAAATGTTGAGGAATTAAACCCTAGGTATATAGGTCAAACAGGGCTTTTTTTTAGTCTGAATAGAGCATCAGTATTGTTTTACAGATATCAATATTAGTATAACCAATATTCTAACAATAAGAGGTATGCTAATAAAAATAAAAAGCATGAAGTAATGTCAGCATTGAATTCAGAGGCTATAGATAAGGTGTAAAGTCTAAGGATATTAAGTATATTGGGTTCATGAAAATTGTTTTGAATTATTTTAAAAAATGATTTTAAAATTTTAGCTGATATATATAATAATACTATTTAGAAGACACATAAAATTTAAGGTTTATTTTTATAATGTGAAAAAAAATTAGTATAGGATTTATATTAGTTTATGGGTTTACTAAGGTTTAAGGGACAGAAAAAGAAAAAGGATATTAGGAATTAACAAGGACATCCAATACAGGAACCTGATGATTGATTATATATATATATATATATATATATATATATATATATATATATATATATATATATATATATATATATATATATATTAAATATATACTTTTATAAACCAATTTTACAAAATATATAGTATCTGTTAACAGTCTTAGCCAAAAACTCACAGTTGAGTTTTTGTATATATATATGTATACATGTCTCTTAAAGGATAGAGCTCAAAATCAATGCATTGAAGATACTTTATTGCAGCAACGATTATAATAACAGAAACAACCACAATAAGCCAAACCTATGCACATTTCAATAGGGTATCCCGGAAAAATAAACCACATCATAAGATGTCTCGTAAAATATTGTAACAAATTACAACATATTACAAATTTCTGGATACTCCATCTCATCAGGGTCGCATTATTGCCATCACCAATACTATTATTAGCAAAACACACACATCATCCAAGAGGGTGAAAGAATAATCGACGGCACGCAACCTACCATCGTTATTTTCTTACAGAATGTAAACAACCAGTCAACCGAAATCCAGCGACGTACACCGCCCCTTCTGTAAGAAAATAACGATGGTAGGTTGCGTGCCGTCGATTATTCTTTCACCCTCTTGGATGATGTGTGTGTTTTGCTAATAATAGTATTGGTGATGGCAATAATGCGACCCTGATGAGATGGAGTATCCAGAAATTTGTAATATGTTGTAATTTGTTACAATATTTTACGAGACATCTTATGATGTGGTTTATTTTTCCGGGATACCCTATTGAAATGTGCATAGGTTTGGCTTATTGTGGTTGTTTCTGTTATTATAATTGTTGCTGCAATAAAGTATCTTCTATGCATTGACTTTGAGCTCTATCCTTTAAGAGACATGTATATATATATATATATATATATATATATATATATATATATATATATATATATATATATATATATATATATATATATATATATATATATATATATATATATATATATATATATATATATATATATATATATATATATATATATATATATATATATATATATATATATATATATATATATATATATATATATATATATATGTGTGTGTGTGTGTGTGTGTGTGTGTGTGTGTGTGAAGGCGCGTGGCCTAGTGGTGAGGGCATTCGGCTCACGATTGTAAGGTCGTGAATTCAATTCCCGACGACGCGTTGTGTCCTTGTCCCAGACACTTTATTTCACTTTTTTCCAGTCCACTGAACTGGCGAAAATGAGTAGTACCTGTATTTCAAAAGGGCCAGCCTTGTCACACTTTGTGTCCCGCTGAATCTCCCTGAGAACTACGTTAAGGGTACACGTGCCTGTGGAATGCTCAGCCACTTGCACGTTAATTTCACGAGCAAGCTGTTTTGTTGATTGTATCAGCTGTGACCCTCGTCGTCGTAACCGACGGAATGCTCCTAATTTATATATATACAAAGTATGCCATTTTAATCCCAAGCAAAGCCGGGTATCCCCCCCCCCCCTAATACTCACTAAAACGCACTGTCTTGGTTCCGGTGCGTCTCTCTCTCTCTCTCCTACCCGTTATTTCTATTTCTGAATATGCATATGTGAGTGTGTATGTGTGTGTGTGTGCGTGTGTGAGAGAGAGAGAGAGGAGTATGCGTATGCTGGTATGTATGCATGAATGTATGTAAATGTATGTATGCGCATGTATGAGAGTGTGTACGAGTTCACATATATATGTGACATACGTGTGTGTGTGTGTACGTATGTTTATGCGATGAATGTGCGGCGGTGTGTGCGCGTGCGTGAATAACTCTAGAGCATGTATGCGCGTGAATAACTCTATAGCTGTTGTGTATGATACTGACGTCTTGCTGGGTAGGGATCACTTTCGCTAAATCTGAGTATCTGTTATTACCAGTCACTTGAGAGAAAGAAGCGGGAGAGAGAAAGAGTGAGAAAGAGAGAGAGGGGGGGGGGCAGACAGACATCAGACAGACAGACAGACAAACAGACAGACAGAGAGAGGGACAGAGGGACAGACAGGAAGACTGACGAGTAGGCAGACTGACGAGCAGGCAGGCTGATAGACGGACAGACAGACAGAAAGACAGAG
>NC_142936.1:54606309-54613809 GCF_046866305.1 Octopus bimaculoides | reverse complement strand
TGTGGATCTTTACGTGTGTGTAAAATGTAACATTGCAAGGGAAATAGCTTGAGTTATCTAGGCATCTATATATATTTTTTTAATTTGTAAATGATAAAAGTTAATAGTTAACCATACGTAGAACACACAGAGTACTGCTTGAGTAAGTTACTTAGGGGTACATAATTGCTAAGTATATACTTCGATTTAAGTCTACCATGGCCTGACATATCTGATCAGGCATTTAATTCATCAATGTCTTGAACTTATATGAATAATTTTTCGCTTAAATGATTTCTTTTAGTAGAGTTTACTCTTGTTGCCAGCATTCTGGCTAGGTTTGTGATTTAAGGATAACCTCTTCCCTTCTTTATAGCGTTATGGTTGATGCTCTTCTCTCTGGCCAGCAATGTGAGTCAGCACATTTAAAGTGGAGGTTGGATTATGCTATATGATCTTTCTTTGTTAATTCTCAGGCTGAGTGCATTAGAGCATTTTGTGCTTTCTAATGTATTTCTATAACGAGTTAGTTCATTCTAATTTTGTGAAATACCAATGAATGCGGCCTAATTTGAAGATAATAAGATTATATGTTTAACAAAGTAAGGGATAAATTTTCGTATCATAATAGAATGAATGTGATTCGAATTTTTGCTTAAATATCAATCTTTCTATAGGTTTGCGGCAAGTGTAGAATAAATTCGTACCTAAGTTTAAGGCTATACCCAAATAACTATCTTGTGTCTCTGTTTGTCCTACAAACACCGCTTGACAACGGGTGTTGGTGTGTTCGCCTCTCCGTAACCTAACGGTTCGGGCAAAAGTGATTGATGGAATAATTACCAGGCTTTAAAAAGAAGAGCCAAGATCGATTTAGTCCTTAGACTAAAAATTTAAGGTGGTGCCCCAGCATGGCCACTGTCTAATGACTGAAACATGTAAAAGGTAGAAGTTTTTCCTTCTTTTATTCGTTTCAGCCATGTTGCAGTGGTCATGCTGGAGCACCACCATGGTTTTGCTGAAATATTTCATATGTGTTGTTGAAGTGGAGTCGATTGGCGACAGATTATGTGTGTGGGTGGGTGTACAGTTTAGTGAAATTCTATGTGTATTTATATTGGTTTGGCACAACACTTCCAATTTAAATCTTTTGATTAATCTTTTTTATTGAAAACAACATGTTAAAGTAATTTGGAGGTTTTTTGTTTATTTAGCTTTTAATTTGGCCAAGGATCATATCATATCACCTTATTAAACAACTCTCAGACTACTGCAGTATTTTCGGCTTCTCAAATGTCGTATGGTACCATATATGCATGTGTGCGTGCGTGCGTACGTGTGTGTGTGTGTGTGTGTATGTGCGTGTGTGTGTGTGTGTGTGTGTGTGTGTGTGCATGTATGTCTACACACACATAAACGTACAGATGCATAAATATACGCTTGTATATATAAACATATAAATATAACGAGGCATTCTAAAACCTTTCTCTCATATATATATATATATATATATATATATATATATATATATATATATATAAATATATATATATATGTATGTATGTATGTATGTATGTATACACACATATATACATGCATACATGTGTGTACGTGTGTGTATGCATATATATATATATATATATATATATATATATATATATATATACTTATCTACATGTATATATGTATATATATGTGCATATACATTTATATATATATATATATATATATATATATATATATATATATGTATGTATGTATGTATGTATATATATATATATATATATATATATATATATATATATATATATATATATATATATATATATATATGTATATGTGTTTGTATATATATATATATATATATATACACACATTCAAAAGCAAATATTTATTAATTTATTTAAAGACATATATATAAGGGTTTATATGTGATATATTTTAAAATTTCTATGTATGTTTATGTTCTTTATTTTTGCATGCATTTGTGTGTGTGTGTGTGTGTGTGTGTGTGTGTGTGTGTGTGTGTGTGTGTGTGTGTGTGTGTGTGTGTTAGTATATTTGTATGTTAGTTTGTTCCTGCCTGTGTGCATGCATATATTAAATGAACCAAAGTGTAACGCAAATAAAAAAAATCCTTTAAACGTTTCTCTCGTTTAGTGTCAATTTATATTTTTTCCCTACATGTAGAACGATTGTGAAGACATATATTCGTATGACGTGACATATATCAACACATGTAGGAAATACATGAAATAATATACTATGCAAAATAATTCTATATAGGCGCAGACGTCACTGTGTGGTAAGAAACTTGCTCACCAGCCACAGGGTCCTAGATTCAGTCCCACTGCGTGGAACCTTGGGCAAATATCTTCTACTATAGCCTCAGGCCGACCGAAGGTTGTGAGGGAATTTGGTAGACGGAAACTGAAAGAAGTCCGTCGAAAATATATATATATATATATATATATATATATATATATATATATATATATATATATATATATATATATATATATACATATATATATATATGGGTAGGTGTGTGTGTCTTCGTATTTGTCCCCAACCAGCGTTTGACAATCGTTGTTGGTGTGTTTACGTCACCGTTACTTAGCGGTTCGCCAAAAGTGACCGATAGAATATGAACCAGGCTTTAACAAAAATAATAATAGTACCGAGGTTAACTCATTCGACTAAAATCCTTTAACACAGTGTCCCAGCATGACCAGAGTCTAATGAGCAAAACAAGTAAAAAATTAGAAAGAGGAAAGATACTTCAAAGGTCTCTATTCGTCTTGATCACAACATACATGTGTGATCACAAGGTGGTGCTCCAGCATGGCCAAAGACTGAAAGAAATAAAATGAAAATAAAATTCATGAATTTAGTTTCACATTGTTGGCACACCGTCGCTTACGACGACGAGGGTTCCAGTTGATTTGATCAACGGAACAGCCTGCTCGTGAAATTAACGTGCAAGTGGCTGAGCACTCCACAGACACGTGTGCCCTCGGGGATATTCAGCGTGACACAGTGTGACAAGGCTGACCCTTTGAATTACAGGCACAACAGAAACAGGAAGTAAGAGTGAGAGAAAGTTGTGGTGGAAGAGTACAGCAGTGTTCGCCACCATCCCCTGCCGGAGCCTCGTGGAGATTTAGGTGTTTTCCCTCAATAAACAGTCACAACGCCCGGTCTGGGAGTCGAAACCGCGATCCTATGACCGCAAGTCCGCTGCTCTAACCACTGGGCCATTGCGCCTCCACTAGTTTCACATAAAGCCTTTATAACAATACAAGTGAGACCGCTCTGCAAAGATTCTTTGCCTTCAATCTCCAACACCATATTGCATCATCTCTATGAAATGAGCAACAACACGAATCCCTGCCGTCAGTCATCTACCACACTCTGAACGCCTTACTTCCCTAGGCATGGAAACATTGCAGCTCAGACGTCTGGCAACTGACTCGGTAGACACCTACAAGATTATTCACCATCTTTCCAACAACAACTTTGGCCAGCATTTTGATTTCAATATGTCAAACACTTGTCGATATGCTTACAAAATCAAAAACCAAGACAGCACCCATGACTTTCGGAAACATTTTTTCATGCTAAGAATTGATGAAGCATGGAATAAACTACCCGCATCAATCGTTACTTGAGCACTGTATACAACAATTTCCTTCATATGTTCTTTTACTTGTTTCTGTCATTTGATTGTGGCCATGCTGGAGCACCGCCTTTTAGTCTAAGAAATCGATCCCCGGTCTTATTCTTTGTGAGCCTGGTGCTTATTCTATCGGGTTTCTTTTGCCGAACCGTTATGTTACGCGGACGTAAACACGCCAACACCGGTTCTCAAGCGATAGTGAATGAAGGGGACAAACACAGACGCACACATATAGATACACACACACACACACACATACACATACATACGACGAGCTTCTTTCAGTTTCCGTCTACCAAATCCACTCACAAGGTTTTGGTTGGCTCGAGGCTATAGTAGAAAACACTTGCCCAAAGTGACACGCAGCGGGATTGAACCCGGAACTATGTGGTTGGGAAGCAAGCTTCTTACTTACACAGCCACGCTTGCGACTATGAATGATTCTGGTTTTCCAGTTAACTTCATACAGTTGATCTTTATCATATAGCTCGTATATAGCCTAGAATTTATTTCTAGGTAATAATTCTCTTACCGTAAAAAATATTTGACAGCTGAAGAAATTTGGAAATGGAAAATTAAGTCTCTTTTACTGTCGTCGTCACTGTCGTGTCATTGTCGTTGCTGTTTCCGTTTTAATCCTTATCAAGATGATTTATGATCAAAGGCGCTCCCGTCGTGACCATCGAAACTTTTTCTAGACAGAAGTACAATGTATAACCATACAAATGTACACAAACACACACCTGAATATATATATATATATTGGCTAAACTGGCAATATGACCATCCCCAAGTACAACAATATATATATATATATATATATATATATATATATATATATATATATATATATATATATATATATGTATATGTATATATATATATATATATATATATATATATATATATATATATATATATGTATATGTATATATATATATATATATATATATATATATATATATATATATATATATATATATATATATATATATATATATATATATATATATATATATATATATATATATATATATATATATATATATATATATATATATATATATATATATATATATATACATATACATATATATATATATATATATATATATATATATATATATATATATATAATATTTACACATATGCATATACATACAGGCGTGGCAGCGTGGTAAGAAGCTTGCTTCCCAACGACATGGTTCTGGATTCAGTCCCACTGCTTGTCACCTTGGCCAAGGTTCTTCTACTATAGCCTCGGGCCGACCACAGCCATGTGAGTGGATCTGGTAGACGGAAACTGAAAGAAGCCCGTCTTATATATATATGTATATATATATTTATCTGTGTATCATTGTCTGCGTTTGTTTCCCCCACCGTTGCTTGACAACCGGTGTTGGTGTGTTTACGTCCCCGTAACTTAGCAGATCGGCAAAAGAGAACGAAAGAATAAGTACCAAGCTTACAAACAATAAGTCCTGGGGTCGATTTGTTTGACTAAAAGGTGGTATTCCAGCATGGCTGCAATCAAATGGCTGAAACAAAAGAATGAATATATATATATATATATATATATATATATATATATATATATATACATACATTGGCGCAGGAGTGGATGTGTGGTACGTAGCTTGCTTACCAACCACATGTTTCCGGGTCCAGTCCCACTGCATGGCACCTTGGGCAAGTGTCTTCTACTATAGCCTCGAGCGACCAAAGCCTTGTGTGTGGATTTGGTAGACGGAAACTGGAAGAAGCCCGTCGTATATATATATATATATATATATATATATATATATATATATATATATATATATGTATGTATGTTATGTGTGTGTGTGGATGTTTGTGTGTCTGTGTTTGTCCCCCTAGCATTGCTTCACAAGCGATGCTGGTGTGTTTATGTCCCCCGGTTCGGCAAAAAGATACAGATAGAATAAGTACTAGGCTTACAAAGAATAAGTCCTGGGGTCGATTTGTTTGACTAAAGGCGGTGCTCCAGCATGGCCACGGTCAAATTACTGAAACAAGTAAAGGAGTAAAAGAGTATCTATCTCTCTCTCTCTCTCTCTCTCTCTCTATATATATATATATATATATATATATATATATATATATATATATATATATATATATATATATATATATATATATATATATATATATATATATATTATATATATATAGGAAAATGAAAAAAAGCCAGAATGCTGAACTGGGAGCATAATTTAATAAAGATTTTTTCTAACCGGTTTTCATTGCGATGAAGCAAATTATCAAGAAGAAGGAGAATGAAAATGTTTTTTTACAAAGAAGTACAAAAAAGTACAAAATGAAGAAAATAATATATAAAACAATAATATATAAATATATATATATATATATATATATATATATATATATATATATATATATATATATATATATATATATATATATAATTTTGGAATTTGGTTTGCAAGATTCTTTATGTGAGTTCGTGTATTGAAACATATACTGTTGTGTCGGGGAGAGTCATTCTCTTTTAGTGCCTTATAATTTAACACACTCGTGGTACAATTTCCACTTATTTCCTTCTTTCTTTATTGTTTTTATTCTTTATAAAGAAGGAGTATATATCTAAAAGAATATATATCTAAAAATATATGGTTCTTGACCGATTGCACGTGTGTTGAGGTTTGCTACAGAATTTATATTTAGTTATATTCTGGATACTTATGTGTACTCGTGACTTGGCTTCTGCTTTTTTCCATGGGTGCTTGTAAGTATTTCATTTATTTCTTATCGTATTCTCTGCTGAAGAACATATCTGTTGGATTAATCCCGAAATCGATCGATACAGAGATAACGCATTTAAAAAAATATTCCGTTAGATTGCCTCCCTCGATTCAACACGATGTGTATTTATAGTGATGTACATTGTATGTGGTGTTTGACGATTTAAAGTCTATTTATCAGTATATTGGCATAGAAATTTTTCTTTTGCCCTTATTTATAATTGTTTATAATTTTCACCTTAAAAGGTATTTTAATATGCTGGCCACTTGATGAAATTGTTTGAAAAATTTTCCGCCTTTGTGTCGTCTATCTGTCTGAACGCGTTAATGCACTCTATTGCGTTTTTGTTCCATTTATATACAGGGTGTCCACAAAGGCTGGGTAGATGGGAATTAACACATACTTTAAGAAATTATTATTTCTTATATTTAATTGTTTATGTTATGATGTTATTTACTCCATGTACCCAGACCACGGGCCATACGTCCCATACCAAATTCAGGATTCTCAACAGGCCCTGCCCTATTTAACATTGTCCCAAAAGAGATCAAAAGAGGAAAAGGGTGCCATCACCTTTAAACGGAATCAGGACAAATATCTTTAAGGAATACCAGATAAGCCACTTATACCTGGATACAACTCACTCAACACGAACTACCTACTCGAGTGGACCATGGTACCACAAAACTTGACTTTGAAAGGATTTAGATAATCCTATCAGGTGGTGCTATTAAGTAGACATGGCCTGGACCAATCTTTGGTCAAAACATATCTAAGTGCATGTGTGTTTGTATATATATACATATATATATGTATACATACATATATATACATATATATATATATACATATATATATATGTATATATATATATATAAATATATATATATCCGTATGCATATATACATACATATATCCATATATATACATATATATATATATATATACACACACGCGCACGCGCATGGGCACACACGTGAGCATATACATATATATATGTATGTATAGATGGATGTATATATATATATATATATATATATATATATATATATATATAT
>NC_142936.1:54593809-54596309 GCF_046866305.1 Octopus bimaculoides | reverse complement strand
ACGATGTTTGCTTCGTCCGGGAGGTCGACGGTCGTCCTAGAACACCTCAGTACAGCAAAGAATGAACAGAGAGTCAACTTTCATCAGGAAATTCCACCTTCCACCTACAATAACATGAACACATAACATAATACAGAACACTACTAACCTTACCAATAATACCATTAACTCCCATACATCCCATACATCATTCTTATTAGAGTTTTACATCTACCCTAACTGCACCACACCCAGAACTACTTACCTCCCTTACAAATAATCTTTTTACTCAGGGACTATTAGGCTCAACACCGTTTGATAATCGGTGCGCATTCAAAGCCAGTGAACAGTAATTGACGAAACCGGTATGACTTTCAATCCCTTTAACAATTCATAATAATGACTTTTATTTCTCTTAATTCTACCTCAGTTCATCTAATTGCATATATTTATCGTTACTTTTCATTAAAAAAAACCTTTATTTTGGGGATATTCAATGTGCATTTTCGCTTTTTTTTCTTTTTAATTCCCCCCCATATCTCTTCCACGTGTAGTTTATATTTTCTTTTTGAAACATATTTCTATTATATATATATATATATGTGTGTGTGTGTGTGTGTGTGTGTGTGTGTGTGTGTGTGTGTGTGTGTGTGTGTGTGTGTGTGTGTGTGTGCGTGTGTGTGCGTGTGTGTATGTGTGTGTGTGTGCGTGTGTGTGTGCGTGCGCGTGTGTGTGTGTGTGTGTGTGTGTGCCAATCAGATTCGCAAGGAACCCTGAAAGCGTCGATTAGCGAGTTCGATTCTGCCTGCGGTTAGCTCATAATTTTTCAGTCATTTGTTTATATTTAAAAATTGTCGCTTCAAATCGGAGAATAAATATCATTATGATATATATTATATACAGTTATTATATATAAGAAAATGAGATGACAAAGGAAAAAGCAGTTATGCTATGAACTTCATATGCTTACAGCTGCTTCTACTACAGGATGTAGTGGACTCATAGTTGAGTGCTTGAATAACATCCTATAGTTCCATTGGAGCCGTGAATATGAAGTGCAATTTATTGGGGGAAAGAAGAATTACATTTGTGCAATAAACAGGGAAGGCGTTATTAGTGAGAAAGTCAGCACTGATATATATATGTATATATATATATATATATATATATATATATATATATATATATATATATATATATATATATATATATACATATGAAGTTTAGAAATTGAGTGGATATACACTTTTTTATATGCATCTGTATTGAATTTTTCACTGTTTTGCCTTCCTCACTCGTCTTCCCTGTATATTGCACAAATGTAATTCTTTCTATGCCAAATAAATTGCACTTCATATTCAAGACTCCAATGACGCTATAGGATGTTTTTCGGGCACTCAACAATGACTCCATTGCATCTTATGGCTGAAACGGCTGTAAGGAAATGAAGTTCTCAACAACCGTACTTTATTATTTATATTTTTCTTTGCAGCCCCCCTCTCACCGCCCGTATTCTCATTTTCTTCTTACCGCTCTATACTCATCTAACACTTAATTCTGAAGCATACGTATATTGAATTCTACACCAGCTTAATAGTCTCGCAATGCCTAGGCGATATATATATATATATATATATATATATATATATATATATATATATATATATATATATATATATATATAGGCGCAGGCGTAGCTGTGTGATAAGCTTCCTAACCTCATGGTTCGGGTTTCAGTTCCACTGAGTGGCACCTTGGGCAAGAGTCTTCTACTACAGTACTACAGCCTCGGGCCGACCAAAGCCCTTTGAGTGGATTTGGTAGACGGCAACTGAATGTATATGTATATTTGTGTGTTTCTGGGTGTTTGTATGTGCGCATGCGTGACTGCCTGTATCATCACACAAGGTTCACCAGTTCTTTTATTTATAAAAACCTAAACGCAGAAGTATTCAAGTCGCCGCTGTCGTAGTCGTCTTCCACGTCGTCGTCGTCGTCGCCGTCGTCATCATCATCATCATCATCATCATTATCATCATCATTATCGGCGTACTCTTTCGCTCCTCTTTCTCTTCCTTCCCTTCGTTTTTCATTACTCTTCTTTCTCTTCCTTCACCTTTTCATCGTTCTCCTCCTTTATCTCCGTTTTTTTCTTCTACTTCCAACGAATACTACTGCTACAGCTGCAGCAGCTGCAGCAGCTACTGCTACGGCTGCTGCTGCTTCTTCTAGTGTTGACAGATATTCAGTCTTGGAATCATTTTGTATTTTTTGTTACTTCTTTATTTTTGTTTATTTTTTTTTTTTAACTTCAGACCAAGTAAACGTAACCTACCGGAGACACAATTAAAAAGATAAACAATTAAATATAAAATTTAAACCAAAGAAACAACAAAAAAAGGCATAAAACTACTCTACAAAATGAAAGTATTGTAAAGGGCGTGGTTGAAATAAATAATGAAATGATCGACCCAGGTGTAGATCCTAAGCATCAGATATCGGTTGCCTAGCAACCAATTCT
>NC_142936.1:54578809-54583809 GCF_046866305.1 Octopus bimaculoides | reverse complement strand
TAGGCAAGGGGCGCAGTCAGCTTGAAATTTCGAAATATGAATTGTCGCCTGTGCACGCAAGATGAGACGGTTTTCTTTCTAATGTTTGAAACGTTAACTGCTGATACTATATTTAGTATTTTGGTGATGCTTGGCTCGAATTTGCCCAGTATACGTTGCGTATATCTTTCTTTGAAAGTATTTTCCCTCATTTCTGTAAGTTTTTGTTGTTCCGTTCAAATCTGTAATGTTAGCCTCGTACACAAATTCTTTTTCCATGCATTTATTTCCCAGGGATCTTTGGAGGATATTGCTAATGTTATTTTTATTGTGACTGAATTAAATCGAACTTATATTGGGAAGGCAACTATAGCTAACTTTAACTGCACAAAAAGTGCCTACACATGTTTCAATCTCGTCACTAGGTAAACAGTGTTTCTGATTCGCAGGATTCGAACCATGTTAAATGTTGTAGATGTAAAAATAACGCAGTGTGATCAGATATCTTCAGGGCTGCCTCTTGCAGGAGCCTAATGCTTACATATTTTTCAGAGGAATTCAAATTGGTAGTAAAAAAAAGGTACTAGATAAGATAGATGAGGGCTGCATATTCATATGTTAAGTATCCAAGTATTATAAACATTAAGTTGTTAGAAGAGAAAAAGAGGACGTCGAGGAATTAATACGGGGAGGTATTAGCTAATCAAAACATAGTAAAAGAATTGCTATTAGGGATATGATTATTTGACGGTTATGGGTTTAGAGGGACATTATGTAATCATTTAAAAATATATATATATACATAGACAGTTAGAGGTTGAGAGGGACAAAATATATATATATATATATATATATATATATATATATATATATATATATATATATACACGCACACACACACACATCGATACATATACATACGCGCACGTACACATGCGTAGATATTCTCAATTTTATCACACACTATAGCGATACACTTTTGTTCACTGTTCGCAGAAGACATAAACTAATGAAATTCCTAATTCGTTTCTTATTAATAGTTTCTGATGTACTTTTTTGTACATTTCTTTCAGACTTCTTGGATTTCGATTAAAACATAAATGCTATTAGATTACAATAATGTACACCATGCTTACGCACACACATACATATGTATGTATATATTTTTTTGTGTATCTGTGTATGTATATACATATACATACATACATACACATATATTTATATATATATGTGTGTGCGTATGAGAGTGTGTGTGTGTGTGTTTATATATATATATACAAACATATATATATATATATATATATATATATATAAGTTCAAAAATATATAAATACATTTGTTTCCTGATAAACTCTTGTTTATCCTGTTGTTATCTGCTATCTGCAATCCACGTGCGTGGTGTGTCTGCACACCAATGCCCGGGGATAACACGGGTAACGGATACCGATAGTAAATACGGATATTTTATTCCTTAGTCGGTTATTACAACCGCTAACTCTGTTTGCACTATATATATGCATATATGTATATATATATATATATATATATATATATATATATATATATATATATATATATATATAAAAGATAATAAGAGTGAAAAAACTACAGAAGGCTTGTGTTACATGGTTAAAGTATATATTTAAATTATGTCAGAAAAATGTTAGAAAAATGTTAGAAAAATGTTATAAAATCTTTTTGGTATATAAACATTGTATTTTGAGAAATAACCGGTTTCGTGAAGTAGAGAAATTTGAAAAGACAACACGAAACCGGTTATTTCTCAAAATACAATGTTTATATACGAAAAAGATTTTATAACATTTTTATAACATTTTTCTTACATTTTTCTGACATAATTTAAATATATACTTTAACCATGTAACACAAGCCTTCTGTAGTTTTTTCACTCTTATTATCTTTTATACATCCAACCACGTGCTTTCACATACCAGCTTTCTCACACACACACACATATATATATATATATATATATATATATATATATATATATATATATAAAAGGAGATCGAGTGTGGAGAGGGAAGTGCTGTCCTCGAGTGAGTTTATTGAAAGGTAAATGAAAGTTATGAAAATGGCGAGAGTGGATGATACCTCTTTTAAGTGTAGACCTGTGAGTCGGGGAGAAGGAATTGAACAAAGGCACTTGCTCCTGGGGTTTGAGGCAAATCTTGGACAGCGGGGCCCTCGATTATCCCTAGAGGGCCACATCTGCATCATCCTCTCTACCACTTTTTTTCTTTTTTTCAAACCTTTGTATGTTATGCATGTGTCCCTTCTTTTTCAGTGTATACCGTGTTTACTTACTTTCTTTTTTTTTATCATTTCATTATATGTAAACTCCCACATTTTATGTCTGCCTTTGTATTGTCCCCCTCATCCTTCGCCCTTGTGGTAAATAAATGAAATAATCATTGTTATTATTATTATTATTATTATTATTATTATTATTATTATTATTATTATTATTATTAGACGTCGCACAGTATACAATATCGTGAGGGTGCTGATTGAAGATATTGTGTCTATCAGGGGTTTGTACTGTCTGTCAAGTCACAAAAGTATCTCAGGCAGACAGTACTTCATGCAATATGTGTGCAGTTCCAATTAATGCCGACTTTTGCAATACACCTAGATTGCATGGTATTTCTAAAGTTTTCAGATGTTTTTTTCAGATTGGGTGGTATTGAACCCAACACTCCGATGACAACAGGGATAACCTTTATGCTTGACTCTCGTACCTGCCACATCTTAGCGATCTCAATTCTCAGATCTCCATATTTATCAATCTTTTCTCTTTCTTTCATGATAACATGTTGATCTCCTGACACTACCACGTCAATTATTAGGCACTCTTATTTGTTCCTCCTAAATGTTACTATATCCAGCCTTCGGTGCTCTAACACTTTGTCTGACTGGAAATCAAAGTCCCAGAGGGTTTTTGCCTTCTTCTTTTCGCCCATTACTTTTTCCGATGTATGTTGGTACAAAATACCCGTAACCTCATATACTTACTTACGGCATTGTAAGCAGTAGAGGCTTTGGGCTACCTTGTCGATTCTACGCTTGTACTCTTTCAGCGCCAGACTTTCACAAGCACTAACAATGTGAGTCAAGCTTTTAACCCTCTTCCCATACAATCTGCAGAGATCCGTTGCACTTGTGTGGTATATATTCTTTTTCAATGAGTTGGTATTCAATGCCTGGTCCTGGGCAGCGACGATTAGGCTTTCAGTATTCTTTTTAGATCACCCTTGTTAAGCCACCTCCATGATGCTTCTTGGTCTTTTAATTTGTTGGTTTCACGGTGGAACTGACCATGCAATTCCATGCGGAGTAGGCTGTTCTTGATCGAAATTCATGAGCCCTCACAAGTCCATTTTTGTTTAATCTTTCTGCACTAGCAGCATACTGTAGCAGGTCTTGTTTGCTGTTTACCAAATATTCTGCCACGTGTTTTCTTTCACAGTTGATGCACTCCCGAACGCTAATCAGCTCACGTCCACCTTATTATTATTATTATTATCATTATTATTATTAGTATTATTATTATCATCATCATCATTATTATTATTGTTGCTGTTGTTGTTGTTGTTGTTATTATTATTATTATTATTATTATTGTTGTTATTATTATTATTATTATTATTATTATTATTATTATTATTATTATTATTATTATTATTATTATTGTTGTTGTTATTATTATTATTATTATTATTATTATTATTATTATTATTATTATTATTATTATTATCATGGCCTTGTGGTTAGTGCGTTGCACTCACAAACGCGTGATCGTTGTTTCAATTCCTAGACCGGGTAGTGCGCTGTGCTCTTGAGCAAAACACTTCATCTCACGTTGTTCTGTGATCACTTCGACACCTGACACGTAGTACACCGTGCACTCGTTCAGGCAACGGCGATTTCATGGATTGAGTGAGTTAATTATGTTCAGCACATACAATTGATTACTTAACGCAAAGCATTTGTGCAGGTCATTCGGCAAAAGCTGAACACTTATATGTCGACTTCGACGGGAGAGTCCATTATCATTATTATTGTTATTATTATTGAAGGATGGCGAGTAGTCAGAATTGTTAGTACACCGGACAAAATGTTTAGCAGCATTTCTTCCGGCTCTTTACGTTCTGAGTTCAAATTTCGATTCAACTTTGTCTTTCATCCTTTCAGGATCGAAAGATTAATTACCAATGAAAGACTGGAGTCGATGTAACCGACTAGTCCGCTCCACGCCAGATTTCAAGTCTTGAGCCTTTAATAAAGGATTATTAATATTATTATTATTAGTAGTAGTAGTAGTAGTAGTAGTAGTAGTAGTAGTAGTAGTAGTAGTAGTAGTAGTAGTAGTATTAAAGCAGCGAGCTGGCACAATCATTAGCGCGTCGTTTATACGTTTTGAGTTCTAATTCCGCTGTAAAAGACTTTGCCTTTCATCCTCTCGGTGTCGATGAAATAAGCACCAGGAAAAATTTTAGGCCTTGTGCCTTTAGTAGAAAGGATTATTACTACTATTATTGTTATTATTATTATCATTATTATTATTAAAGCACCGAACTGGCAGAATCGTTAGCGCGCCGGAGAAAGTGCTTAGCGTCATTTTGTCCGTCTTTGCGTCCTTTGTCCTAATTACGCTGCGGTCGACTTTGCTTTTCATACTTTCGCTGACGATGAAATAAGTACCAATTGAGTACTGTTGTCGACGTTGCTGGCCTTGTGCCTATAATTATCATTAAAACTTGGTGACAGAATCGTTAGTACACCGGACAAAATGCTTAGCATTATTTCATCCGTCTTTGCGTTCTGAGTCTTGATCCCACCGCAGTCAACTTTGCCTTTCATCCTTTCGGGGTGGATAAATTAAGTACGAGTTGAGCACCGGGCTTAACATGATTGACAAGTCCACTTCAACCAAATTTCATATTTTATGCCTGTAGTAGAAAGGATTGTTACCTCCGCCTTAGCGAAGGCGGGAGGGT
>NC_142936.1:54566309-54568809 GCF_046866305.1 Octopus bimaculoides | reverse complement strand
TATATATATCAGGTTGATTAAAAAATAAACAATGTTTTCAACTATGAAGAATTTGTATCGGAATTTTGCAGAGTTTTGAATTTTTTAAAACATTTTTGCAATTTTCTGATAATACAGACATAGACTTGCCTAAGTAATCAAGCAGCTGAAACTGCTCGCGATATCAGCGAAACGTTTCGTGAGGAAATGACCAGTGTGTGGTCAGCTGGAAAATAGTTTAAAGGATTTTGCAGTGGAGACCTGAGCCTTGAAGATCGTGAGCGTAGTGGACGTCCATCTCTCATCGATGACCGTCAATTAAAGACCGTCATTTGGAAAGATCCGCGTAAAACCACCCAAGAACTGACTAAAAAACTTCAAGTTAGCCAAAAAAACTGCCTGCAACAATTTGCATGCGATCAGAAAATCAAAAAACCTGGACAAATGGGTACCACACGATTTGAATGAAAATCAGAAAATGCGCAGATATGAAATTTGCTCGTCGCTTCTTCTCTGTAACCAGACCGATTCATTTCTCAATCGGGTTGTAACTTGCGATGAAAAGTGAATTCTGTACGATAATAAAAAAAAAAAACGTTCTTCGTAGTGGTTGGACCAAAATGAAGCACGAAAAACCATCCCTAAAACCGAGATCTTCAAAAAGAAGGTTATGGTAACTGTTTGGTGGTGTACTACTAGACTCATCCACTATAATTCTTAAAACCCGGAAAAACCATTACTGCAGAAACATATTGCCATCAAATTGTCAAAATGAACGAAAAACTGCTACTCCTACATCCCAGACTGGTCAACAGAAGAGAGCCAATCATTCTTCATGACAATGCTCGACAACATGTTTCACTAATAACGCTCCAGAAGTTGAGGGAACTTGGCTACGAAGTTCTTCTCCACCCAACCTATTCCCCAGACCTTTCTCTTACGGACTACCACGTTTCCAAGCACTTTGATGGTTCCCTGCGAGAGAAGGAGTTCAAAAATCAAACCGATGCTGAAAGTGCGTTCAAAGAGTTCATCAGGTCCAGAAATCCCAGATTTTTATGTTACTAGTTGTTACTTGTAACTAGTTGGCAAAAATGTGTTGATTGTAATGGTATTTATTTTGATGAATAAAATTTCCGCATTGTTGAAATTCATTGTGATGAATTTCATGTTTAAAAACGTTACTAACTTTTTACTCACCCTGGTATATATATATATATATATATATATATATATATATATATATATATATATATATATATATATATATATATATATATATATATATATATATATTAAGTATGTAAGTGTGTGAATAAGTACTAGGTTTAAGAAATAAGTGTTGAGGTCGATTTATTTGACTAAAACCCTTCAAATCGGTGCTCTTGCATGGCCGCAGACAAATGATTGAAACAATCAAAATAAATAATGTCTAGATAGATAGAGAGAGAGGGAAGAGAGTGAGAGTGAGAGAATGAAACAAAGAGAGATATATAAGGAGGGATGAATGTCTAGGTCGATAGGCTTCGCGAAAAAGTAATCTCGAGTGACGTATGTTTCATGCCATTATTTCGGGACATCTGCTAAATTTAAAAGTAATTTATGGCGCTTGGATCTGTCTAGGTATACGTCTTTCATGTTATTATGTATCTGAATTATGGATGATAAATGCATATTTTTTGCATGCATATTTATGTGCCTGCATATATTACACACACGTATACACACATATATACCTATATATACATACAGATAAACATAATGCGTGTGCATGTACATATTTGCATACAAGTATTTAACTATCTATATTTATCTGTGAGTATATAAACGAACATACATACACGCATACATACATACATACATATATACATATATATATATATATATATATATATATATATATATATATATATATATATATATATATATATATATATCAAAGAATTTCCAAAACACTCCAAATATATATATATATACATATGTATATATATATATATATATATATATATATATATATATATATATATATATATATATATATATATATATATATATATATAGCTGAAATTGATAGAAAAACAAAAGACGAAGGCAGGTGTTTGAACAAGAGGCAAGTGTATTAGTTTGACAGTCAGGAAAAAAGAAAAAGTCTTTTACTTTTCGAGTCTATGCTCTTCAACATAAAGGAATTAAAGAAAATAAACAGAGAAAGAATGAAAAAAAACTTGTAAAAATCAGCGGTCCAGCATGGCGAATGATTGGGGAAAAAAGAGGTTAAAAGAGAGGGAAATAATAAAAATAAAGCGATTGAATGGAAGGGAGATAATAAAAAGGAGCTTGAATGAAAGGCAGGTAATAAACTGCTAGTGATCCCAGCAAGAGAAGGTGAATGTGCGTTTGTGTGTATGGGAGAATGGTGTGTGTGAGTGTGTGCGTGTACGAAATGTGTGTGTGTGTGTCTGTCTGTCTGTCTGTCTGTGATCAAACAGTGTGCATGTCTGTGGTGTATGCATGTGGGCGA
>NC_142936.1:54561309-54563809 GCF_046866305.1 Octopus bimaculoides | reverse complement strand
CTTTTACGACATGGAGAGGAAATATTGGGTCTATTCTTTGATATTCCGGTCCCCGACCGCACCAGAGCAACGTGACATAAAATATTTTGCTGAAGCGTACAACACACCGCCCATTCCCGGGAGCGAAACCACGATCTGGCAATCATGAGTACAATAGGCTCTCCACTAGGTCACGCACCGATTTAAAAAAATTGTTAAAGAAACTATCCAAAATTGCAGTACGAGGGAAACTATTAAGGTGGATTAAATGTTTTTTTAACAGAATCCAGCATGTGGTGATAGAAGATGTGCGTTCAAACTCGGCAAGAGCTATCAGTGAAGTACCACAAAGCACTGTATTGGGCCGAGTCCTTTTCATTATTTTTATTAATGACATCATTGACATCATCAAACACCGAATCTTTGTGGATGATTCTAAGCTTTTGAAAGTCGTCGACAGGGTAGGACACCAGACTAATCTCTAATTGGATCTGCTCTCTGTTATCCGATGGGCGAAAAACACAATATGCAGCTAAACGAAAATAAATTTGAATTAATCCACTTTGTAAAACATTGCACTTAAGCTACCGCTTACTCTTTCCTCGGGCGAAGACCTCGTGGCATCAAATTGGAGTGCCTACATTACGAACAAAGTCGACATGGCGCTCAAAGCATGGGAGATACTTCTACCATTATCCTTCTCTTCTCCATCTTCGCCCGTCCTTACCATGAATAGTTTCCCCGCTGTGGTCTCCTTACTCAAAGCAAAATACAAAAATTGAAGTGCTCCAGAGAACAATCACAAGAAAAGTTATGACATTATTGGTCTTGATTATTGGGATATTGTCGAGAAACTAAAACTTTATTCCCTACAACACCGTCACGAGCGCTGTATCATTTGTGTGATGTGGAAAATATTCCAACAGCATTACCCAAACGATCTTGGCATCAACTTTAAAATTCACCCAAAGCTTGGTCCCTAGGCCAACCGTTCTCTGGAAAAAGCATACTCGCGTGACATCGCAGCACTATGACAGAACTATTTCACCTCAATCGATCCTGCTCTCTTTAACATAATCCCAAGACACATAAAATATTAAAATAATTATGAAATAATTAAAGTCGTAGGAAGCCTAGAGTGGGTTGTCTATAGTAAAACATGTTATCGAATAAAAATTTCGTTTGTAATTGCAATTCACTCATCCATTTTGCTCAAATTAACTTCCTATTAATATCCTTTTCTTTGAATAATGAGTCTCTAAAACGTTCATTCAAACACACCTGGATGAAAAAACATGGGAGCGATTTCCACGAAATCTTCTCCAGGATTTGTAGAAGACCCAGCATCTCCATTTCTGTCACCTTCATCCCTGAACATTCCATCATCTATGGAAGCTAATCAACTATTTTCCTAAAAGGGAATTGGTCATGTTTAATCAAGTCGAGTTGTATAGAGATTTGGAAAGAACAGTGGAACTCATCGGGGTCATAGGGCCCTTCGAGGTCCATATTGCCCCTCGGGGTCCATATGGCCCTTTGAGGGTCTATATAAGATTTTGTTGTCCAAATTTATTAGCAATAAATTTGTTATACTTCTACAATCACAAAATATTTTAACCATTTTTTTATATAATGTCCGGTACGGTAGCGATTCCGCCAGTTTCTCATTGCGGTTGTGTGTGTATTGTGTGTGTGTGTGTGTGTGTGTGTGTGTGTGTGTGTGTGTGTGTGTGTGTGTGTGTGTGTGTGTGATATGTGCGTACATATAGATATATATAACATATATATGCTACTGACATGAATACTGGGTTATGTTGCATATTGACTGGAAGGAAAGTAAATAAGCATTATCGCGTGTTTAGTTACCTTGTTACATTCACAAGAATATATCTCCTCTCTTTTTCACCCACGCACACACACACACACACGAACACAGATACGCGCGATGGCAAGGGAGTGGCTGTGTGGTAAGTTGCGTGCTTACCAACCACATGGTTCTGAGTTCAGTCCCACTGCGTGGCACCTTGGGCAAATGTCTTCTACTATAGCTTCGGGCCGACCAAAGCCTTGTGAGTGGATTTGGTAGACAGAAACTGAAAGACGCCCATAGTATATATATATATATATATATATATGTGTGTGTGTGTGTGTGTGTGTGTGTGTGTGTGTGTGTGTGTGTGTGTGTATGTATGTGTGTATATGTTTGTGTGTCTGTGTTTGTCCCCAACATCGCTTGACAACCGATGCTAGTGTGTTTACGCCCCCGTAACCTATCGGTTCGGCATACGAGACCGATAGAATAAGTACTAGGTTTACAAAGAAAAATAAGTCCTGGGCGTCGATTTGTTCAAAAAAAGGCGGTGCTGCAGCATGGCCGCAGTCAAATTTCTGAAACAAATAAATGAGTAAAAGTGTAAAGAGAGTATATATATACATACATATATACGTATGGACGACGGGGCAGTCTCAATATTCCGTTCACCATATACCAGATCTACTCACAAGGCTTTGATCGAATCGG
>NC_142936.1:54548809-54556309 GCF_046866305.1 Octopus bimaculoides | reverse complement strand
TATATATATATATAAACAAATAGTAAATGAGTATATGCATATATACGTACAGGTACGTGCATACCGACATCCACCTGTATGTATAGGTGCATATCTGGGTACAGGACATTGCAAACAAAACGTAGACGAGAAAACACACAAGCCACATAGAGAACATTCTTCTTCATCAGCTACCCCCGTTTTAACACCGGCGTTTCGAAGAGCTGGGCAGGACGCATCGCTAAAACGGCTCTTCCCATGGACCGCAAATTAAATTTGTATACACAAATTAAACCTTGCCATGGAGGAATGTAGCGGCGGACAAAAAACAAGACAGGAAAACAAACAGAAAAGGCTATACGGCCACACAGGAAAAATTATGTGTATGAACGCTGTGAGGCATGAACTTGAAAGTGGGGACGAAGTAAGTTCGCGTGTTTGCTCGGCGATAGCCAAGGAAGAAAAGGATTATTGACCGGAAGCATGTGACCATGCCGGTGTAAGGGGAAGAGAGGGAGAGAGTGGTAGAGGGAGAAACAAAGGGAGGAAGTAGAAGAATAGGTGAGCAACGAGAGGAAAAGAGGAAGAGAGGAAGTACGAGGGGGAAAAAGGAGATACGTAGTAGTAACAGAGGAAGAACGAGAGGGGGAAAAATTGAAGAGGAAGAGAAAGAGAAAGAGATAGAGTAGCGTCGGAAAATATAAAGTTGCGAAAACTACTTACAGATTGGTGACGCTGCATTCGGTCATGTAAAAACAAATAGTAAATCCACCTGTATGTATAGGTGCATATCTGGTACAGGACATTGCAGGAATGGCAACAAAAGAAAGAAACCTCGATATTATGCAAATAGAGGAATTTATCTGTAAAAATATGTGACACTTATTCAGTAGCCATGATAAAACTCCAAGTTTCGGATGCCAGGGTGGGGGGTCCACTCCAACATCTCTTCAGTTATCCAGCCATCGGAGATTCCTTTCAACAATGACCGTTAACTCCAAAGGTTTTTAATTTCCCTTTGGGGTTAACAGTCATTGTTCAAAGGAATCTCCGGTGGCTGGATAACTGAAGAGATGTTGGAGTGGACCCCCCACTCTGGCATCCGAAACTCGGAGTTTTATCATGGCTACTGAATAAGTGTCATATATGTATATATATATATATATATATATATATATATATATATATATATATATATATATATATATATATATATATATATATATATATATATATATATATATATATATATATAATTAAATAATAAAGCTGTGTGGTAAGAAGTTTGCTTCCCAGTCACATGGTTCTGGTTCAGTCCCACTGCGTGTCACTTTGGGCTAATGTCTTCTACTATAGCCTCGGGCCGAGGCAATAGTAGTTATAACAGCACCTTGAATACCTACTACTAAACACTGTTTGTCACCGCTGTTTGGTTAGCAGAATGCAGTCGGGACGTTTGGATGCTCGCTATGCAATAAAAGTTTATGTTATACTAGGCATAAACGATACAAAAACGTATAAAATACTCCAGACTGCTTATGGGCAGACGTTTTCGTTGACGCAAGAGAGAGGGATGTCGATTATATAAACATTATTCGAAAATAATTGTTCGAAAACAATTATTCGAAAACAAATATTCGAAAAACATTTATTCGACTAGGAAATTGTATGAATGAAAGTTATTCAAAATGAGAATTATACGAAACGTTAATTATTCTAAATTTTTTATTTCATAGGTGCAGGGGTGGCTGTGTGGTAAGTAGCTTGCCGTCAGCAAAGATAGACATGAGTTTCGGCTCTGTCTAAAAAAGGAAAAATTGAAGAATTCACCGAGGTAAGTCGTTTTTGTTGCTCAGCTGGGCAGCAATTTATTGCTTCTATTTATTTTTTCAGTAATTTGTTGCCCAGCGGTGTGGCATCTTCGCTTTCCTTGGCGAGTTTTTTGTGTGTTCGTTGTACGAACAAATTTTGTATTCGCTGTTTGTGGGAGGTGGGTTCGTTTGCCCACAGTAGGGGGGAAAAAAAGCAACTTTGAGTGAAGTCGACCGAGGTGGGCCGAATTGGTTTTTGACCTGTGTGTAATTTATTGTGTTTCTTTTTTTCAGTAAATTCGCCAGCTCTGGAGCAGTTCCGTTTAATTTCAGCGACTTTAAGTTGTTGCTAATTTTTGTGGACAAAATTGTGTTTCTCGTTCGTCGTTATTGGTAGGCGTGTTCGAGTCACCATAAGGCGGACTGAGAATTTTTTGTGAAAAACTTTTTGTGTCTCACTTAATTGCGAGAACTGTTGTTTATGTGGGCGTATCTCGCCTCCGAAAAACTTGCAAAAATTTCTAACAATTTGTGAAGGATTTCTCTGTGTTCCTGTTGCTGTGGCTCTGGATTACCCTTACTGGAATACCTTATTGGAATACCTGTAGGCTAGGATTACCGAGTGGCCGGAATTGTGTTGCTGTGACTTGAACTGTCTTCCTTCCTTCTTTTTCTCTGCTCTGTCTTTCTGTTCTTTTGTATTTATTTATTGATTTATTTAATTATTTTTTGCTGTGAACCTTTTTGTTGAACTTTTCGTTGAACTTTTTTTGTGGAACATTTTGAACTTTTTTTGAAAGCATGGCAAAAAAGGGCAACACTTTCTTGGAGTGGGAACTGTGCCCACCCAAGCAGTGGTTGAAAGAAATGGAGGAAAGAACAGTGACGCTCCGAACCTACTCAAAGGTGTTGGATAGCGTCACTGTCTTTCCTCAAACTATTATTGAAAAGGAACTTACGAATGTTAATGCCAACTTTAAATATATTTCAAGGGGAGTCAAATATGCAACCGTGTGGTTGCTTTTTGACTCTCCGAGTGAAGCTCGCAAATTTGCGAGTGGGCCCATTGAGGGCAAAGAAATTTTGTTTCTGCCCACATATTGTGGAAAAAAAATAACTAGTGCTTGGGTCTGCGGGTTGCCGCCTGGAATAAAGCCCGAGTGGATAGAGGATCCTTTCTGCCGGGGTCTGGGCGGCACCGGAACCAAGCTCCTCAATGTAAAAATTTTGCCAGCAATTGACTGGGAGGGGTCAAAAGCGGTGTTGACCCTCTGGTCCCAATCGATTGCGAGTCTGGTGTTTCCAGACTTTTTAAGGACGGCTCAGGCAAGGTATCCAGTGATTCTGGAAGGACGCCCTCCTAAGTGTCACAAGTGCCTTGAATCCGGCCATTTAAAAAAGAATTTCCCAAAGGCCGAGGTATGGCCCCGGAGCAGAAGAAAAAAGAAAATGTGCCCTCCGCCCCACCATTGGAGGGGGAGACGGAGGAAGTCGTAGAGGCGGTGGCCTCCACGAATAGAAAGAGGAAGGTGAGCAGCGGTGGTTACTCACCAGGAGAAATAGAGGTTGCGGGAGAGGAAGAGGACACCTCGGGTGTGCCACGACTCCCGCAACCGGTAAAAGAAAAAAAAAGAAAAGGAGAAACGGGAGACGGTCGGCGGACGTGCTGCCGACCGAACCCGAGGCCTCTCCGATGAGAAGTGTGCCCCCGGAGAGCAAAACTCTGCCATCGGAAATTGCGCCGATGACAGAGTGGCGTGACGTCCCTCCCAGTGAGGATAATGATTATATTATCATGTACTATGAGGGAGGGGCGTTGAATGAATTCTTGGACCGCGAGTGCGGCCAAGATAGGAGCTACTCGAATTGTGCGAGTAGTTCCACATGGCCTACACAGGTGACTGCGGAGGTTCTAAATGACAACATATTGGCAAAAGTCATAGAAAAATATAACCATAAAAATTTCTTCTACCTTGCCGCAAATTCAAGCCTAACAATAGGCACTTGTTTGGCAGGGGCAGCATATCTGCTTGCGGAGGGGTGGAATGAGGAAAATTGTGATATTTTTAATTGTTAATATATTGAAATTGTGGAAAAATTGTAATTTTAAAAGGAAAAAAAGAACAATGTTTTCGAGGGGTTATCAGTCGGCGGGCGCTGGTGCCTCTCTCATTATTTGTTTCATCCTTATCACCCTCATCTCGTTAATGTCCATGTCCAGCCCTCAGCTACTTCATGTTTGTCTGTCTTTGTCTGTCCCATCTATGTAACGCCGTTAATGGCGAAATTTATTGAAATAAAGTAGCTTGCTTACCAACCACATGGTTCCGGGTTCAGTCCCACTGCGTGGCATCTTGGACAAGTGTCTTCTGCTATAGCCTCGCGCCGACCAAAGCTTTGTGAGTGGATTTGGTAGACGGAAACTGAAAGAAGCCTGTCGTATATATGTATATATATATGTATATATATATATATATATATATATATGTTTGTATGTCTGTGTTTGTCTCCCCACCATCGCTTGACAACCGATGCTGGTATGTTTACGTCCCCGTAACTTAGCGGTTCGGCAAAAGAGACCGATAGAATAAGTACTAGGCTTTCAAAGAATAAGTCTTTGGATCGATTTTCTCGACTAAAGGCGGTGCTCCAGCATGGCCGCAGTCAAATGACTGAAACAAGTAAAAGAGTAAAAGAGTAAAGAGTATTGGAATTTGTGTGAATATTTGTTTATTTAAAACATGTTTTTCCGAATTTCCTGTTGTTTCTTCAATCTCCCTTAAACATTTTTATTTACCATTGAAAAACTAAAATTTGTAGAAACCGGTTTGATATTGTAATAAGTTTGTTATATAATATAAAAATACAACACGTTTTAAAACTCAATCCCCAAAGCCAACTTTATATCTCTATATTCTTTCTTGCGTGAAAATACACTTCCTTTTCTCTCTCTCTCTCTCTCTCTCTCTCTCTCTCTGTATATATATATATATATATATATATATATATATATATATATATATATATATATATATATATATATATATATATGTGTGTGTGTGTGTGTGTGTGTGTGTGTGTGTGTGTGTGTGTGTGTGTATGTATGCTATTATGCATATGTATGTAAGTATGTATGTATGTATGTATGTACATATATTTGTTGGTGTGTATACGTCCCCGCATGCGGATATATCTTTTAATTTATCTAAATGTATTATTATTTTTTACTACTAATTATTTACCCTGGCAATTCAGGTCTTTTTTCCTTCTTCATAAGTTATTTTTGATTTAAGGTTCTCTTCGATTATTATAATAATATGATTTTAAACCGCAATTGTAATTTCCTGCAAGCGATTATTGAAAAGACCGTTAGTTGAAAGGACCAATGAAACAAAGCCATTTTCAAATGTGTATCTATCAAAGTAATTGTATATTTATGCATATAACCTTATTTTGTTCCATTCGAAATAAAACTATCTGACGAACGGGAACGTGAAACTCCGAGTAAGAATTTTGTGTGATATTTTTGCTGCTTTCTAATAAAGTATATATATATATATATATATATATATATATATATATAAAGTATATATATATACTTTATTAGAAAGTATATATATTTATTTATGTTTGTATGTTTGTATGTCTGTGTTATATGTGCGTGTATATTTTACGTGTATCTCTCTCTCTCTCTCTCTCTCTCTCTCTCTCTATATATATATATATATATATATATATATATATATATATATATATATATATATTCATGTCTGCATGTATGTACGGGAGTGTGCATGTCTGTATATGCGAGCGCGCTTGTGTATATATTTGTGTGGAAATGTGTTTTTGTATACATGACCATATGCGTGTCGTGTGTTTACCACTCTCCTTCAACTGTTCTACTTTGCACTTCTTTCTCTCTCTCTCTCTCTCTCTCTCTCTCTCTCTCTCTCTCTCTCTCTCTCTCTCTCCTCTCTCTTTATATCTTATTCTCGTTCTTTCTCCTTCGCTCTCTTCCTCTCTCTCTCTTCATCTGGATTAGCAATACACATGTTGATGATTGTGCATTGCTTATAGAGTTTAGTGGTTGTCGACTTGGCTTCACATAAATCATCCAAGATTTACTAACTTGTATAATCAATTGTGTGAAATCAGCTGTTTAAATGTACACTTACACAGTCTGAGCGACACTCTAACTGGAACTCATTAACAATAAGTCCCATTAAATAAAATTATATTGGATAGGGGTCAGATTTAGTGCGATATTTCTAGAGTTTTTGTACTTACTGAAGCTTAGTAAGAACGCTAAATTTTAAACCTGCCTTAGTTTTTGACAATCAGAAAGGCGAGTTATTATTTGCATGGTAAAGTTATAAAAAAATCGAGTATAAAATGTGTTTTAGGGATAGAGAGGGTTTATTTTCTTAATCAAACATAGTTATTAATTAAGAAAATAATGATTTATAAAGTAAGTGTTGTTTTTTTTAATTAAGGGCTGAAAAATGTAACGGCGTTTTTAAAACTTAAATTTAAATGATGACTGCTTAAAATTATTAAGTGTCTAGTGTATATATGGATTTCTAGTACTATGAATTTTCACTGAAGAAGGCAATGAGCTGGAAGAATGGTTAAAACGCCGGCAAAATGCTTAGCGACAGTTCTTCCGTCGCTTTATATTCTGAATTGAAACGTCACCGGAATCGACTTTGCCTTTCATCCTTTCGACGTCGATAAAATAAGTACCAGCTGAGCACTGGGATCGATGTAACTGATCACCAAAATTTCCATCCACCAAAATTTCTGATATTATGCTAAAATTTGGAACCAGTTTTTAGAATTTTAATAACAATAAATTTTTAAAAGTAAAAACTTCCTGGGAAATTAAGGGTTTGATCAATTGATCAATTATATCGTTGGATTTTCGGATAATAGAATTTTTAAAATATATATTTTATATTTTATAAAATGAGATTTAAAAAAAAAATAAGGGTTATAAAATCTGAGTGCTTAAAAAATAAGACATTGTACAGAGTTTATGGTTAAACAAAAAATACAAACTTGAAATAAAGGAACATTTAAAACATTAAGTATTGATAATTATTTATTTATGTATTTATTTATTTATTTATTTGCAGGGTTTGGATAAAATGCCAGTGACCTTCCGTGATTAGTAAAGTTGATGCTGTTCATGTTCCGTTTAAGACGTCATACGTCAACACCTCCAAGAAAGCTATGAGCAAAAAAGAAATTCCAGAGAGCTGATGTTCTGTGGAGAAAGAATAAAGCATGGTGGTTGCTGCAGGGCCTTGGAAGTTGGGCCCAGCAAGAGTGGAAAGTGGTGGAGAGATGAGCGAACCGAGTGGGCATAGTGAGCCTGAGAGGAGATACAAGTCTAGCGAGTTGCGAGGAACATAGGCTGTTATAACAGCGATAGAAAATAAGTTCATAGAGAGGAGATAGCTGTCTGTGGGCCGAGGCTGGATCGTGTCGTTTGGAAACATGAGTTAAAAAACTAAAAGTGCTATCAATAGACTATTCTAAATATGATGTAGACAAATGATCAGTGTTGCTGAACAATTTGCAAAATGTTTGGTTGTTTCTATCGTCTTGTCAACAGAGCTATGCATAGTCTGTTGTAGAACATTTCTTACGTAATATTTAGAGAAGGGAAGATAACCCTACCCCCGTGACTCATTTAAAGGCTTCCGTC
>NC_142936.1:54536309-54543809 GCF_046866305.1 Octopus bimaculoides | reverse complement strand
TATGACCGACTAAACCCGCCAGAGAAAGAGAGAGGGGGGGAGAGATAGAGAGAGAGAGAGAGAGAGAGAGAGTCAGACAGACAGACAGACAGACAGACGGGCAGACAGTCAGACAGATAGATAGATAGATAGATAGATAGAATACGAAAAAAACTTGGAAAATGAATTTGAATGAGATAGGTAAAGAAGCAGTCTACCAAAGACACGGAGACAAGGGAGAGAGAGGGTGAGAGAGAGACAAAGAGAGACAGAAAGAGTGACAGAGGGACAAACAGACAGTCAGGCAGATAGATTTAATATTATAGAAACTGGCGAAGTTATAAAATAAATTTGAATGAGACAGGTAAATGAAGAAACAAGCTACTAATGAGACGGAGAGAGAGGGGAGAGAGAGAAAGGGGAGAGAGACAGAGACAGACAGACAGATAGACAGAGGAGTTGTTGAGTTGATGCAGTTAGGAGGAAGGTGAATTGGGAAGAAAAGAAAGACTGTATAACTGTGGTTTGAAAGTGAGAATGGTCGACATATGGAGAGAATGAGGCACAGAGAGAGAGAGAGTGGGGGGGGGGAAGAAAGGGCAAGATATAGGGAAAATAAAACAGTAAGGAAAAAAGAAAAAAGACAAAGACCAAAGAATAATATGAATAATAAGACCTGCATAAACGAGTTGGAAGATCCAGCGAAGCTAGAGGCAGTAGCTAGCAAGAACGATAAAGATAAAGAGGGAAGGGCGGGGTTACGTGACGAAGGCAGGCAGAAAAGCGGTTCAGTGACCCATTGTGTCCGAAGGGGGCTATTAGATAAAATGACCGTGTTGATATCTGTGCGTCTAATTTTCCTCTTGGGTCCTGTCAAAAGGACTCATAAACCTTAATCCCCGCTCCACCGTTATCACCACCACCACCATCACCACCACCACCACCACCACCACCACCACCACCATCACCACCACCACCACCACCACCACCATCATCACCACCACCACTACAAATCTTCAACAGCAGCAGCAGCGATTAAGACTGCCAAAAGAAGTCTGAAGGAGCCACAGAATCAATTGTAAGACATATTCGGAATCACTGCTCCCACTGCTGCCACCGTCACAACCATAACCACCACCACCACCACCACAACCACCGCCACCACTACCACCATCAACAACAGCAATAACATGGACAACACTAACATTATCATCGCTAAAATCACCTACGCCAACAGTTTCAGGGCCGACACTAGACCTCTAGCATAATCACCGCACCACCACCAACACCTTGCTACCACCGCCACCACCAACACCTTGCCACCACCGCCACTACCAACAACACCATGCTACCACCAACACCATGCCACCACCAACACCTTGCCACCACCGCCACTACCAACAACACCATGCCACCAACAACACCATGCTACTACCGCACCCCCCAATAACAACAACCCTAACCACCACCATCACAACCATCACCACTACTACCACCACCACCACCACCGCCACCACCACCACCACCATCACCACCACCATCACCACCATCACCACCACTACCACCACCACCACCACCATCACCACCACCACCGTCGTCACTGCAGCCGCTTAAAGTCAACAACTCAAGCAACAACGGCACCGCAAGCATCATAACCACTAACACCAACACTAACGTCAACGTCACAACTACCACCACCAACGCCACCTCCATCCAACAACAGCAACAACAATGCTATCATCAACAACAACAACAACAATGCTATCATCATCATCAACAACAACAACGTTATCAGCGACAAAAAATAACTGCCATATTGGGAAACACTACGTGACCGTAAGAGCTGTTAGAAAGAGCAGCCAGATCACATCTGTAAAAATTACTACTACTACTACTACTACTACTACTACTACTACTACTACTACTAAGTATTTTTCTTTACTACTAATTATGAAATAAAATTCAAGGAGTGGTAAGTAGCTTGCTTACCAGCCACATGGTTCCGGGTTCATTCCCACTGCGTGGCACCTTGGGTAAGTGTCTTCTACTATAGCCTCGAGCCGACCAAAGCCTTGTGAGTGGATT
The DNA here is from genome assembly GCF_046866305.1 of Octopus bimaculoides. Classification (NCBI taxonomy): domain Eukaryota; kingdom Metazoa; phylum Mollusca; class Cephalopoda; order Octopoda; family Octopodidae; genus Octopus; species Octopus bimaculoides. The sequence continues at coordinate 54,541,745 of NC_142936.1, read as the reverse complement.
TGATAGACGGAAACTGAAAGAAGCCTGTCGTATATATGCATATATATATATATATGTATATGTATGTATATGTTTGTGTGTCTGTGTTTGTCCCCCACCCCAACATCGCTTGACAACCGATGGTGGTGTGTTTAGGTCCCCGTAACTTAGCGGTTCGGCAAAAGAGACCGATAGAATAAGTACTAGACATCCAAAGACTAAGTCCTGGGGTCGATTTACTCGACTAAAGGCGGTGCTCCAGCATGGCCACAGTCAAATGACTGAAACAAGTAAAAGAGTAAAAGAGAGTTCACAACAACAGTATATTGAATTCATTGAAGGCGGTGAGCTGGCAGAAACGTTAGCACGCCGGGCGAAGTGCTTAGCGGTATTTCGTCTGCCGTTACGTTCTGAGTTCAAATTCCGCCGAGGTCGACTTTGCCTTTCATCCTTTCGGGAGCGATAAATTAAGTACCAGTTACGATGTAATCGACTTAATCCCTTTGTCTGTCCTTGTTTGTCCCCTCTATACTTAGCACCTTGTGGACAATAAAGAAATAAGAATCGTTAGTACGCCGGGCAAAATAATTAGCGGTGTTTCGTCTGCGTTTACGTTTTGAGTTCAAATTCTGTCTTTAGTCGAGCAAATCGACCCCAGGACTTATTCTTTGTAAGCCTAGTACTTATTCTATCGGTCTCTTTAGCCGAACCGCTAAGTTCCGGGGACGTAAACACACCAGGATCGGTTGTCAAGCGATGTTAAGGGAACAAACACAGACACACAAACATATACACACACATATATATATACATATATATATATATATATATATATAATATATATACGATGGGCTTCTTTCAGTTTTCCGTCTACCAAATCCACTCACAAAGCTTTGGTCGGCCCGAGGCTATAGTAGAAGACACCTGCCCAAGGTGCCACGCAGTGGGACTGAACCCGGAACCATGTGGTTGGTAAGCAAGCTACTTACCACACAGCCACTCCTACGCCGACAAAAGACATTTAATATACTTTGTAGCATATTATGGTTGCATAATGAAATACTGTGTGTCATTAATATTAGGGTTGAAAATGTCTTAAAGTTTCTCACCAGCATAACAACAATATTGTAAAGTCAGTGCTAACATATTTTACATAATTAAACACGGAATTTTAATTGATTGAAATTCTCACCTGCATCGAGGAGAAAAAAATAATTATCTTTGTGATTAATCTGATCATGAAAGACAGAGGTGACATCTGCGAATTTTAATTAATTAAAATAAAATTTAAAATAAGATATAACGAGTGCATATCTTATATATATATATATATATATATATATATATATATATATATATATATATATATATATATATATACATATACACACACGAAAGAGGTGAGATCTGATATTTTTGGTAGGGACCATCATTAGTGTTTTCTAAGTTGAAGTGATTTCTAAAGTTCTGAACGACGTCGCCCTAAGTATATATATGAGTTCTGAATTTTGTACACGCGCAGGAGTGGCTGTGTGGTAAGTAGCTTGCTTAGCAACCACATGGTTCCGTGGCACCTTGGGCAAGTGTCTTCTACTATAGCCTTGGGCCGACCAAATCCTTGTGAGTGGATTTGGTAGACGGAAACTGAAAAGAAGCCTGTCGTATATATGTATATATATGTATGTGTGTGTGTCTGTGTTTGTCCCCTCAACATCGCTTGACAACCGATGGTGGTGTGTTTACGTCCCCCGTAAACTAGCGGTTCGGCAAAAAGAGACCGATAGAATTAGTACTAGGCTTCCAAAGAATAAGTCCTGGGGTCGATTTGCTCGACTAAAGGCGGTGCTCCAGCATGGCCGCAGTCAAATAAATGACTGAAACAAGTAAAAGAGTAAAAAGAGTAAAAGAGAGAGTTTTCCGACAAAAGATTTTTATGTTAGCATTGCACTGTTCTTAAATGTTAATTAAAATGCAGTTGGTACTTGTTATGCATCAGGCCAAGGACTATATAATCAAATTCATCCATCTTTTTGCTTATGTAATTTAATATTTTTAGATTAGTGTGCGGCATGAGGAAGATTTGGCTGCTATTTCTGGAACGTCTATCGAATGCTTAGAGAATACTTCGATGACGAGTACCGAGGTTTATTTCAAGAAATAGTGAAATAGCGTTGAATAAGATTGGTAACAGACGAAAACTAATATGGAGTTGTCTTAATCAATACTATCTTTCCACATCTCCCCCTCTCCCTCTCTCTTCCATTTCATATCTAACAAATGTAGAAAAAAAATACATTCCAAGCTTGTTACATATTCGATAGTTTATTGTCAATCGTCGATCATTTTGCTTGATGGCAATTTATTTTGAATGTGATAACGAAAAGACAAGAGGATCATTTAACAGGACAAAAAAAAATTGAACGACAACGAGAAGAAAATAGTTTAAGTCACTCATTTCCAGACACACACAAGCGCACAAACACATACACACAGACGCGCGCGCGCTCTTGCAAAGCAAGTATTTATGTATGTGTGCGTGTTTATGCGCAGTGAATACATACAGACGTACATATGTGTGTGTCTGTACAAACATGCATATCTACGTGTGCAAGAATATATATATCTATATATATGTGGTGGGGGTATATACATGTGTGTGTGTGTGCATATATACATGTGTGTGTGTGTGTGTGTGTGTGAGTGTGTATTACAGCAGTAATCAGAAAGAAGGATTTTTGTGGTGATTGTATAAACATAATAAAAATATTACGGGATTTTCGTTCATTTGATAACTTCACGCTTGTTGTAGACTTAAATATAATAAGCCTGTAAAACATAAATAGTCCACACACACACACACACACACACACATACAGACACACACACACGCATAGAGACACACACACAAACACATTATAAAGTAGCATTCTTAAGAGGATTATTTCCCCTTTGACCTATTATCCCTATTATCCAAACTAACACATTCGACTCACTTCCGAACGATTTCGCTATCAGATTGCTCAAACACTACAGATTTGCTTCTTGCGAAGTTAAACCCATCAAGCAGAATTATATTTGTATCATGAAGCTCTGAACTAAACTCTTCAGTATCGGTTTAGATTAAGGAGAATTAAAGAAGCCAGACATCAGGAAACATCAAGCAGTTTCATAGTTAAGGTTCTGTACGCATAACGGAAGAGCAAAATGGCTGCACTGCTTAAGTGCCTCACGATATCCTAATGTTCCTTGCATGACGTCGTATGTTCCAATGCGACATTGGACGTGCTACACACACACACACACACACACAAACACACACACACACACAAACACACACACACACACACACATGCCCCAATATAAGACTATTTACCTTAGTCAATACTCCATGATAAGCTTTAAGCTTATAAAATATTAATATATATATAGATTGATTGATTGATATATAGATATATGGATAGATAGATGAGTACTTATCAATATGTGTATGTACATATATGTATGTGTGTGTGTGTATGTGCATCTATTTATATATACATACATATATAAATAGAGAGACACACACACACACATATATATATTATACACACACACGCACACATATATATATATGCATTTATGTGTGTGTGTGTGTGTGTGTGTGTGTGTGTGCGCGCGTGAGTGTGTAATCGTTTAATCCTTTGTGATCTCATTTTTCTATTACTGCGCTGCACTCGACTAACGCTTCGTTCTGAATTCTACACCAGGTTATTAGTCTCGGAATGCCTAAGCGGATTATTAAAACATTAAACACACACACACACACACACACACACACACACACACACACACACATCTATATATATATACATGTGTGTGTATGTGCGTGTGTGTGTGTGTGTGCGTGTGTGTGTGTGTATGCGCGCGCGCGTATTATAATAAACACCACAAAAAACCTTGTGAAATGTGAGCTAGACCTATCCATGGTTTCGTTGCCGAAGTGTTAATTCATTTTGCCATTTGTCATTTATAAGGCTTGTAAAAGCAACATGACCATTTAGTAACTGCTTCATGTATGTGCGTGTGCATAACTATTGTATGTATGTATATATATATATATATATATATATATATATATATAACTTGCAAGAAGCAAGTGAAATCAAGAGAGTAGAAGTGTAGCGGAGTAAACGGCAAATGAACCGTTACGTGGTAACGCGGACACAGTATTGCATTTTTCCTGAGAAAAATCATTTATCTTCAGACTTTGGGCTCGACGTCCATGATTACCGAGACATATAAGCATGGCAGTTGAAGACAGAAAGAAGTACCGGGACACATTTTGCCAGTTAATTTGTCCGACGCACTAACGATTCAGCTAGTTTACCGTAATAATAATAATTATAATAATAATGATGATAATAATAATAACTGGTCAATTACTGAAATATGCAATGTTGACAGAAAAATACGAAAACTGTTGACAATGCATAGAAGAAGAAGTGCAGGAATTTTGGAATAAAATCTGGGCAGAAGATAAAACACACAATGAAAAGGCCCCTTGGATTGATAGAATATCTACAGACTTAGACTCCTTAGAGGAGCAAAAGTGGGAGGGGGTCAAGGTAGAAGATATAAGATCTGCTCTCAGGAGGTCAATCAAATGGAAGGCTCCAGGAAATGATAAAATTCCTAACTTCTGGTTGAATGCCTTCCCAGAGAGTCATGAACTGCTAACAAAACTTTACAATGATGTTTTGCAAAATCCTAGATTGATGCCCTCTTGACTAGTTAATGGTTTAACATTCCTGCTTCCAAAAAAATGAGGAAACAAACGAACCAAAAACCCATAACCTGCTTAACAACAATGTATAAGACGCTAACATCTGTCCTAACTGAATATACCTATAGTTTTTTAATAGAAAGTAGCATATTCCTTAATGAGCAAAAGGGTTGTAAACGTGGATCTTGTGGTTGTAAAGATCAGCTACTCATCAATAAGATTATCTTAGAAGATTGTCACAAGCGACAAAAAAACTTGTCAATAGCCTGGATAGACTATAAAAAGGCCTTTGATAGCCTACCACATAGTTGGATTAGGAAATGTCTGGAAATGTATAAAATAGCTCCTATTCTGCGAAACTTTTTATCTGTAAGTATGAGATCATGGAGAACCACACTGACGTTGAACAATGACAATGAATCTCTAGATGCTGGAGATGTAAGAATTTCATGTGGCATTTTCCAGAGTGAATCACTATCACCACTCCTCTTCTGTCTAGCTTTAATGCCTCTCTCAAAATTGCTCAATGATGCACAGTATGGTTATAAGATATTTGATAAAAATATAAATCATCTCATTTACATGGATGATTTGAAGCTTTTTGCAAAGAATGACCAAAGACTCAAAGGCCTACTAGCGATTGTTAAACAATTCAGTGATGACATCAGGATGCAATTTGGCCTTGATAAATGTGC
>NC_142936.1:54503809-54531309 GCF_046866305.1 Octopus bimaculoides | reverse complement strand
CGCATTTTTAATTATTTTTTTATTTTATGCATATTAAATAGTGACAAAGACGACGACGGCGGCGACGATGACGAAGACGACGACTATGATGATGATGATGATGATGGTGATGGTGATGATGATGACGATGATGATGATGATGATGATGATGATGATGATGGTGATGATGGTGGTGATGATGATCGTGATGATGATGATGGGGATGATGATGATGATGGTGATGATGATGATGATGATGATGGTGATGATGACAATGGTGATGATGACGGTGATGATGGTGATGATGGTGATGATGATGGTGATGATGGTGATGATGATGATGATGGTGGTGTTGATGATGATGATGATGATGGTGATGATGGTGATGATGATGATGATGATGATGGTGATGATGATGATGATGATGGTGGTGATGGTGATGATGATGATGGTGATGATGATGATGATGATGGTGTGATGATGATGATGGTGATGATGATGATGATGATGGTGATGATGGTGATGATGATGATGGTGATGATGATGATGATGATGATGATGATGATGATGATGATGAAAGGGGATAGGAGGAGGAGGAGAGGAAGACAATGATAATGGTGATGATAGATGATGATGAAGAGGGTGAGGATAAGGTTGACGAAGACGACGATGATGATGATGATGATGACGTTATATCTTATGATTGAAACCCAATACACCATTGTGTTAAATAGTTTTACCTTAATTAAACTGTGCATCTGGCCTGATTAAATTTTTACGAGCTGCTGCTGCTGCTGCCGCTACTACATTAGACCCTTGATAAGATAAGTGTTTGATGGCGGTGAAATGATAGAGTTATAGTGCATCGGATAGAGTGCTTGCAATATTCGTTCCGGCTCTCTATGCACTGAGTTCAAATAACACCATTATGAACTTCTGCTTTCATACTTCCGGTGTCAGCAAAACAAAATACCAAACTTGTACTGAAAGCTAGTCTTCTTTCTCTTTCTTTGTCTCTCACTGTCTCTTTTGTTCTCTCTCTCTCTCTCTAACTCTCTGCATATTTTTATATACATACATATATATACATAAATACACATATACATGCAAACATATATATATATATATACATATATTATATTTCTTTATTGTCCTCGGGGGGCTGAACACAGAGGGTACAAACAAGGACAGACAAAGGGATTAAGTCGATTACATCGACTCCAGTGCGTAACTGGTACCTACTTAATCAACCCCGCAAGGAGGAAAGGCAAAGTCGACCTCGGTGGAATTTGAACTCTGAACGTAACGGCAGACGAAATACCGTTAAGCATTTCGCCCGGCGTATATATATATATATATATATATATATATATATATATATATATATATATATATATATATATATATATATATATATATATATATATATATACTTTCCAGGAACTAATATATATATATATATATATATATATATATATATATATATATATATATATATATATATATATATATATATATATATATATATATATATATATATATATATATATATATATATATATATATATATATATATATATATATATATATATATATAATATATATATATATATACATATATATATTAGTTCCTGGAAAGTATATATATATATATATATATATATATATATATATTAGTTCCTGGAAAGTTCGGAGGAGTGGGAGGAATTACTTAATGGAATGTTCCGAGGAAGGGGGAATTACTTCCTGTAATGTTTCGAGAAGGGGAGGAATTCCTTCCTGGAAAGTTTCGAGGAGTGGGTTTTTTTCCTGGAAAGTTCGGAGGAGTGGGAGGAATTACTTACCGGAATATTCTGAGGAAGGGGGAATTACTTCCTGGAATTTTCCGACGAGGGGGACGAATTACTTCGTGAAAAGTTCCGAGGAGGGGAGGAATTACTTACTGGAATGTTCCGAGGAAGGGGGAATTACTTCCTGTAATGTTCTGAGAAGGGGAGGAATTCCTTCCTGAAAAGTTTCGAGGAGTGGGGATTTTTTCCTGGAAAGTTCGGAGGAGTGGGAGGAATTACTTACCGGAATATTCCGAGGAGGGGGGAATTACTTCCTGGAATTTTTCGACGAGGGGGACGAATTACTTCGTGGAAAGTTCCAAGGAGGGGAGGAATTACTTCCTGGAAAATTCTGAGGAGTTGTAGGAATTACTTCCATCTTAATTTTGGCGTACCCCTCATGTTGCTGCGGAATTTGGGTGCTCCAAGAATGTGTAACGGCACGCGCATGATAATCAAAATTGATACTCTCGAGTTCTACAGGCAACCATCTTTACTGGCCCGGCCGCTGATCCATACGCTCTTATAACTCCAATGCCTCTCCTTCTCTCCGATACGATCTACAAGTTTAAGCGGCTTCAAATTCCTATCAAAATCTCCTTTGCAATGACAATAAATATGGCACAGGGTCAATCATTGCAAATGGTTGGTTTAAATCTCACCGTGCAAGTGTTCTCTCACGGTCAACATTACGTTGGATGCTCCCTTGTTGACAGGTCACAAAGTCTATACATTTGTGCATCAGAAGGGAAAACGAGAAGCGTTGCCTACAAAGAAGCGCTCCACTGAAAAGACGGCATTTCTTCACATCTTCCAAATCACCCCAGTCATCTGCCGCCTCAAAAGCTTCGTACTTGCCGTGCCAGCCAACGTAAGTCAATGACACACAACTTCACTCATTCATTCTATCTCTCTTTCTCATCCTCTCTCTCACATACACACACACAGGCACACACAGGCGCGCGCGCACGTCCATTTCATATATCTTTCAATTTCTGTGGTTGGGAAGCAAGCTTCTTACTCTACAGCCACGTCTGTGCCTATTCGACTAAAAATTCTTCAAGTCGGTGCACCAGCAAGGCCGCAGTCTAATGACTGAAACAAGCAAAAGATAAAAGATATTAAATGGTATAAAAAGATAAAGCAACTTTTTTTTCAAAAACAGTAATGAATCGGTCAGAAAAATCCAACTCTCTCTAAACCAGGGGTCCTGCGAACAGGAGTAAATTACCCCAAGTAGGGTAAAAATGAAATTCTTTGGAGGTAATGAGGACTCATTACTTTCTTTACTCTTTACTCTTTTACTTGTTTCAGTCATTTGACTGCGGCCATGCTGGAGCACCGCCTTTAGTCGAGCAAATCGACCCCAGGACTTATTCTTTGGATGCCTAGTACTTATTCTATCGGTTTCTTTTGCCGAACCGCTAAGTTACGGAGACCTAAACACACCACCATCGATTGTCAAGCGATGTTGGGGGGACACAGACACACAAACATATATACACACATACATATATATACATATATACGACGGGCTTCTTTCAGTTTCCGTCTACCAAATCCACTCACAAGGCTTTGGTCGGCCCGAGGCTAGAGTAGAAGACACTTGCCCAAGGTGCCACACAGTGGGACTGAACCCAGAACCATGTGGTTGGTAAGCAAGCTACTTACCACACAGCCACTCCTACGCCTATATTAGACAAGTTAAGTTATATAAAAATAAATTTGATCCTTGTTACGATAGAAATTTTTCTTCTGGCAACACTGCATCTGTCCAATGTAATGGACGTGTAAACAGATTCATATAAATAGATTTAATAAAATAGAGTCAATAAGCCTTTTGGATTCAAAGAATCTACAATTTTCTCCCTTTCAAAACAAGGGGGTAACGTCGGCGTAAATAAATATATTCTGGGTAATTGGTTAAAAAAAGTTCTCCGACTCCTGCTCTAAACTTTTCACACGAGAGCCTGAGAAACGAGACGATGCAATCAATAGTAACAGTAAAAGAGCAATTTATTTTATTGGTAATTAAGATGGCTAAGATTTCAGTCAGTCATTTCACATCGTTTTACTCACCACTTCCATCGTCTTTACCAACAATGACACTCTTGGTGGCCACCAATACTGTCTTCGCTCTACTAACCTGTCGTATCTTGTTCAGTCGGAATCAATCGGGCGTAAGGCGTGAGGCGTGATGGTCGCTGGAATGAGTCGCGAGGGAATCGTAAAACATATATATGTTTTAATTGTTTGTTTGTTTATGTTTGTTTAAGTCCAACAGAGACTCAAGTGAGACAGATGCTTACTGCTCTTGAAGTCGCCTATCGTTATTGCCGTTTCTTCCTTTCTTTCGCTCTCCTTTGCCTTCTCTCTCTCCCTCTCCCTCTCCCTCTCCCTTTCTAGCTAGCTTCCTATCTGTCTGTCTGTCTGTCTGTCTCTCATGACCGTCCATTTCGTTCTGTCTGCTTTGCTTGATAATAATGATGGTCAAGATAATATCGCCGCCATCGCTTCGATGATAATGATGAGAAGGGGAGGAGGAGGGGAAGAGGAGGGGAAGAGGAGGGGAAGAGGAGGGGAAGAGGAGGGGAAGAGGAGGGGAGGGGAAGAGGAGGGGAGGGGATGAAGAGGAGGGAAGGGTGAAGAGGGGTGAAGAGGGGTGAAAGGGGGTGAAGGGGGGGGGGGGGTGAAGAGGGGGGGGTGAAGAGGATGGGGTGAAGAGGAGGGGAGGGGTGAAGAGGGGGGTGAAGAGAAGGGGAGGGTGATAGGAGGGGAGGGGGAGGAAGAGGAGGGGAGGGGATGAAGAGGAGAGGAGGGGAGGGGAGGAAGAGGAGGAGAGGAAAAGGAGGGGAGGAAGAGGAAGGAAGAAGAGGAGGAGAGGAAGAGGAAGAGGAGGGAGAGGAGAGGAGGGAAGGAGGGGAGGAGGGAGGAGGGGAGAGGGAGGAGGGGAGAGGGAGGATGGGGAGAGGGAGGAGGGGAGGGGTGGGTGAAGGGGTGGGGGGGGAGGTGGGTGGGAGGGGATGGGAGAGAGTAGGGGAGGAAATGGTGGGGAGGAGTTGGGGTAGTAGAGGAGGAAAGAGGAGAATGACGTCGACAACAACTACGATGACGGCGATAATGACACCGGTGATGTTGATGTTGCTACTGCTGCTGATGATGATGCTACTAGCATCAAGAGCATCATTGCTGTTGTGGTTGTTGTTGATGATGATGTTATTGTTGATGTGGATGATGAGGAATCTTGGAATTCTGGTCCGTGTTGTTGAAAAAAGGCGATGGTAGAGTCGTCGTTGTTGTTATTATTGTAGTTGTTGCTGCTGCTGCTGCTGCTGCTGCTATTCTGAGTCAAACTGGTCCCGGAGACTATGATGACACAGGTATTACCTTCATGTCCACCGCCTGTTACATTTTTCATGCCAAGTGTAACCCCTGACCAATCTCCTTTCACAGCAACCCTGAATAGACAGCAAAGGACACAAGACATATATATATATATATATATATGTGTGTGTGTGTGTGTGTGTGTGTTTGTGTGTGTGTATCTATGTATGTATTATATATATATATATATATTATATATATGTGTGCGTGCGTGTATGTGTGTGTGTGTGTGTGTGTGTGTGTGTATGTATTTGTGTATCTGTATTTGTCCCTCTCCCCACCATCGCTTGACAATCGATGTCGGTGTGTTTACGTCGCCGTAACTTACCAGTTCGGCAAAAGAGACCGATAGGGTAAGTACTAGGCTTACAAAGAATAGGCCCTGGGGCCGATTTATTCGACTAAAAGCGGTGCTCCAGCATGGCCGCAGTCAAATGACTGAAACAAGAAAAAGAAAAATTAAATACCACTTTCAAAAATGTACACGTTGGATAAAATGATCCCGGGTCCACTGTGCATAGGAAAAAGACGTGATGGTCACGGCAGGAGTATCTTTGGTTGTAGATCTATACGGTAAAGGCTGACCGTGGGTTAAAGAACAGCCAACGCCGTCGCCACATTCAGCGCCTTCACAATCAGCTACCACCAGCGGTTTTAATGTCTCCCTCTAGTTTTTAAAACGCTTGACCAGTCAGCAGCCATCTTGACCGGGGACCAGACACATTGTGACAGTCTTATCATAGCTGTGGGAGGAGCGGGTTGAAGGTTGAGGGTTGAGGGTTATGATGAGAGTTGGGGTAATACTGGAGTAAAGGTGGTGTGAGGGACCCACATTATAGAGAATGCGGCATACGCAGCGCATTTATTGGCATGTTTGTGCTTGAGTCTATCTGTGTCTCTTCACCTATGTGTTTGTGTGTGTGTGTGTGTGTGTGTGTGTGGTTATGCATTCGGTCTGTCTAAACAAAAGTCACTGTTTTGTAATTGAGTGACTGGCAAGACTTGTCGATTGAATGTTTCGCGGTATTTTACTAGTTTCTAATTGCCAAAACCACATCACTGTGAATAGGATTTCTCCGGTCGGTCAGGAAATGTTTCACCCGCTGATCGTCGGTTGACTCTATAAAAACGCTCAAATAAGACTTACATTGAATGAAATGCGCCTCACGTATATGGAACTATGCTCCCACTACATACATATACAATCTGGAGTAAGTGATTCTTAGCTTGAGCAGTGACATCTCCTCGTGGTATTGTGAACTCAGAAAAGAAATTTTATCGATATCGCAAGGATGAAAGGCAAAGTCGACCTCAGCGGATTTTGAACTCAGAACTTAAAGACGGACAAAATGCCGTTAACCATTTTACTGGGTATGCTAACGATTCTGCCAGCTCGTCACCTTTTACAATGAAATATTGAAATCAAGAAGAATTCTCTTTTCTCTTTCTCTTTTATTTGTTTCAGTCATTTGACTGCGGCCATGCTGGAGCACCACCTTTAGTCGAGCAAATCGACCCCAGGACTTATTCTTTCTAAGCCTAGTACTTATTCTAACGGTCTCCTTTGCCGAACTGCTAAGTTACGGGGACGCAAACACACCATCATCGGTTGTCGGGGGGACAAACACAGATACACAAACACACACACACACACACACATACACACACACACACACACACACACACACACACACACACACATATATGTATATATATATATATATATATATATATATATATATATATATATACAACGGGTTTCTTTCAGTTTCCGTCTACCAAATCCACTCACAAGGCTTTGGTCAGTCCGAGGTTATAGTAGGAGACACGGATCTTTTTTAAAACGGGGGCCACATTTTTCATTAATGTTTTACGTAGTGTTTTTGGTACCGAAAGACTTTCAAACTTCGTATACTTATCTATTTTGTGTTATAGAAGAGAAAAATATTTTTGTATTCGAATTTATTTCATGTAAAAAATTGTCTTATTTCGATAATTTCAACCAATCACTGACGTCCATTCAGCCGATATACATTAAGTGCCGACTACATAAACAAACGATTCTTCGTTTTATTTGCTTTTTTCATTTTAAATTTGCTTTAACCCTAACCCTAACCCTAGGGTTAGGGTTAGGGTTAGAGGTAGGGTTAGGGTTAGGGTTAATTGTTTCAGAATCGTTTGTTTATGTAGTCGGCACTTAATGTATATCGGCTGAATGGACGTCAGTGATTGGTTGAAATTACAGAAATACGACAACTTTAACATGGAATAATTTATGGATTTCTTTTTTTTTTTTTAAGAAGACTAAGAGAAAAAGATGTTTTATATGACACATTCTACCAGTGTTCCAAGTTTCAAAGTGTTTCGTTAATGAAAAATGTGGCCCCCGTTTTAAAAAAGATCCGGAGACACTTGCTTTGCCCAAAGTGCCACGCAGTGGGACTGAACCCGGAACCATGTGGTTCGTAAGCAAGCTACTTACCACACAGCCACTCCTGCGCCTATGCTTATATTTTAAACACATTTTCTAAACAAGAAAAAAAAATCTTTGACATGAAAAAAATATAAGTAGGACATTGACATATGATAAACCTCTGCGCAAATTTTGCATCCGTTCGTTTAAATATATCTGCTGGTCTTTTTTCTTTTTGTGAGAGGTACAACAACATGAGGTGGAATGCTTGTAAAACGCCATTCGGTGAAACGGGGTGCTAAATTACAAATGGCTGAGGACTAAATCACTTGACGGAACCAAGATGAAACTCATTTGATTGATAATCAATGATCCACTTTCCTTAAACACACTATAAACATTAATAGACGTGCGGTTTCCTCCTTTTACCGCTTCTGCCCCTTCTGCCTCTTCTGCGACGGTCCTTACTCTTCTCAAATAACAACCTGTTGTTGTACACTACATATCTCTTGTCCTCCCTCCCATTGCCTCCTAGATTTCGCACTAAACATTCACCCTGCACTACCTCACAGGACTGCAACCTCCCACTGGAATTACTATCTCGTCTATACTTTTTAAACAACCACTAATCTACGGTTGTTCAAATTGAACGTCAACCACGTCAGTCTTACCAAGCCGGGAAGGCTTGCAAACATGATGGCCATTGCTTCTCTTTTCCTGACCAACGACATTTATTCTTTTGCATTCTAGGAACAAGGCCCGAATTATTTGGGGAGGGGGCCAGTCGGTTGGATCGACCCCAGTACGCAACTGGTACTTAATTTATCGATCCCGAAAGGATGAAAGGCAAAGTCAACCTCGGCGGAATATGAAACGACATTTATTGCAAAGCAGCTAGTTCGGCGCCCTGCCGTTTCTACGGAGTCTACACATTCATCACATCTCTAAAAGGGTAGCCTCTACGCTGTAGAACCTCGAAAGAAATTTGGTAGAAATAGCTGCCAAATCTTGGTTAAATCACATCGTGCACTCTTAAAAAAATAACAGGATACATTATGTAATGTAGTCTTAGATGTATTATATCAATGAAAGACGAGATAGTCATAGCGAGACACCTTTTGGCCATAGGTCTATTTGATCATTTTTCACCCATCATCAACAACAACAGCCACATCTAATAATTCTAAGCACTTTTTAAAATTAAATACACCGAACCCTATTTGTATTTTTACTTGTAAGTCAAACTGATATAATACAACACCTCCCGATAAGATTTGAGTTAAAACAGCGTCTCACCAGACCATAGTTTACAGTATCATCGATCTTAGCTGATTCATAAATAAATCATTTTCCAGCTGGGAGTCACTTTATCGTGATCAAGGTCATGACAGAAATCGATGATGGAATCTATCAATCTGAATCTTACTTTAAGTCAATATCCTAATTTGATAGTCAAACATTGCTGTTTAGAAACAGACTTATCGCTAAGACTATTACATCCTGTGATAATGGTCGCTTTAATTTGATATGTATCCTAAATAGTTAGTTAAACTAGTAATTAGTAAAACTAATGAAGATATCAACCAACCGACAAGAAATTTCGTTCTGGTGGGATTCATTCACAATAGTAACATCTACAATTTTATGGCTTTCGATTTAATTGTCGGTGTTTAAGCAGATCCATTAGCGATGGCACTGTAGAAACAGGAGTTGTCGGACTAAAGGGAATTATGCTAATCTCAGGTCTTCTACTTTCTAAATCCGATATTCGTTATTAGGATCGATTCAATCTTTTATCTTGTTGACGCCGATAAAATACCAGTTATGTTATACGGTCTGTTAAAGTACGCAAGCTCTACATCTTTACAAAAATTGATGGAGAAATTATTTTTATATAAGTCTTTATTGTTGTTGTTGGTGGTGATGTTGTTGTTGTTGCTGCTGCTGCTACTACTGCTATTGTTATTGTTGTTATTTGACTTCAGGTCAGGTCTGAACAACCAAATTTAAAGTTTATTGCACTCAAGCTACGATTTTCTCCTCTTATGTATGTATATAATATACGAGGGGATGCTTAAAAGTTCCTGGCTTTAACGGTGTCGTGAAAGATCTGGTTGGAGGCCCAAACCTGCGAGTTCTTTTACATGGGTTAGAAAAACTGAAGGACTGCTGCAATAAGTGTGTGAATCTGAGAGGGGAACATGTTGAATAAAATCATAATTAACTGATCCTTCTGCATTTTCCTTTACTCAAAGCCAGGAACTTTTCAACACCCACTATATTTGTGCGTCTGTGTATGTATGCATATATATATGTATGTATGTGTGTGTATAACTCACTACCTCACGGTTGTGAGCGCGACGTTTTAACCACTGAGTCATAATATATATATTAATATATGATGCATATTAGATAATAGTTTCAAATTTTGGTACAGAAATACGGGTCTGTAGGACTAGACGTTTGATTAACAACCTTTGAACCTTGAGAATATTTTAAAGTTCACATGTGAATTCATACCGTAACGAAAGCCAGCTATCACAACCATGATATTGAAATACTACCTAATATTACCATCAACCACCACCTCAACCATGACCTGAACCACCACCAACGCCACAAGAACCTGTTGTGTTGAAGAAGCGTCTATGAGATCGATAGGCATGCTAGAAATTCCAATCAAATTTCCCTCAGGTCACACATGATCATTAAAAATATTGGTTACGTTGGATAAGCTGGCCCTAAGTTTCCCCGCATAACGGAAAAAGAAGGGACGAAAGATTAAGGAACGATGACTATTGAATCGATCCGAGGTAACCTGAAATTAAAGAACAGCAACCAAAGCAATAACCACGCTTTTATCTCCACAGCAACCCATTGTGATCACAAATATTTCCTACCACCAGCGCCAAGTACTATCACCGCAAATTGTCAAATGTCTACTCCCGACACATCCCTCCTCTTGCTACTCCTCTTCAACTCTTCTTTTTTCCTACTTTCCATTCATCTACTTTCCTTTCCTCCACTTCCCTTTCCACTGCTTTCCTTTTTCTGCTTTCCTTTCCTCTGATCTCCTTTCTTCTACTTCCCTTTCCTCTACTTTCCTTTCCTTTGCTCTCCTTTCCTATGCTCTCCTTTCCTCTGCTCTCCTTTCTTCTACTTTCCTTTCCTCTACTTTCCTTTCCTATGCTTTTCTTTCCTCTGCTCTCCTTTCCTCTACTTTCCTTTACTCTACATTCTTTTCCTCTGTTTTCGTTTCCTCTGCTCTCCTTTCTGCTCTCTTTTTTCTGCTCTACTTTCCTCTGCTTTCCTTTACCTGCTTTCCTTTCCTTTGCTCTCCTTTCCGTTACATTCTTTTTCTCTGCTCTCCTTTCCTTTGCTTTCTCTTGATTGCCTTTCCTCTGCTCTCCCTTCCTCTGCTCTCCTTTCCTCTGCTCTCCTTTCTTCTGCTCTCCTTTCCTTTGCTTTCTCCTGATTTCCTTTCCTCAGCTCTCTTCTTCTGCTCTCCTTTCCTCTGCTCTCCTTTCCTCTGCTCTCCTTTCCTCTGCTCTCCCTTCCTCTACACTCCGTCCTCTGCTCTCCTTTCCTTTGCTTTCTCCTGATTTCCTTTGCTCAGCTCTCTTTTTCTGCTCTCCTTTCCTTTCCTCTGCTCTCCTTTCCTCTGCCCTCCTTTCTTCTACTTCCCTTTCCTCTACTTTCCCTTCCTCTGCACTCCTTTCCTCTGCTCTCCCTTCCTCTACACTCCGTTCCTCTGCTCTCTTTTCCTTTGCTTTCTCCTGCTCTCCTTTCCTCTGCTCTCCTTTCCGTTTACTCTCCGTTCCTCTTTCTTCTATTTCCTCATGATTCCTTTTTCTCTTGCTCTCCTTTCCACCAATACTCCTTTCTTTCTGTTCTTTTCTCAGCCACGTACACAGTTATCTTACCAAATGTCAGCAACAACAATCATGAAATGGACGAAAGGCAGAAATACCAAATTATTTGTTGTATATTTGTTGGCGGCGTACAAGAGGATTTCCCTCTCACACTTGTTTTGTATTCGCTTTATTTTATTTCATTATAATGCTTCAAATCTGCAAGATCGGTTCTTTGACCAAGAACCCTTTGTTTTCGAGAGATAGAGAAACAGAAGGGAGCGGGGTTTGAGTCCAGGCGGCAAAGAGAATGGTTTCTTGCTTGAAATGATAAGCTCAACTATAAACTGATACATTTGTGCTCTCTGTCCTTCTCTCTCTCTCTCCCTCTCTCTCTCCCCCCTCTCTCTCTCTGTATTCTGTATGTATGTATGTATATATATATATATATATATATATATATATATATATATATATATATATATATATATATATATATATATATATATATAAACATATTTATATATATATGTATATATATATATATATATATATATATATATATATATATATATATATGTATATATATATATATATATATATATATATATATATATATATATGTATATATATATATATATATATATATATATATATATATATATATATATGTATATATATATATATAAGTATATGTACATAAATATGTGTGTATGTTACAGGACATATATATATGTGTGTGTGTGTGTGTGTGTGTGTGTGTGTGTGTGTGTGTGTGTGTGTATGTATGTATGTATGTATGTATGTATGCATGTATGTATGTATGTGTGTGTATACATGTCCTTTTAATCTAAGCAAAAGCTTTCAGGATGTTTTCTACCAAAAGAAGTCTGTTCTTACTTTACGTTATCCAAAACGCAACCCAAACCAAACCGTTTTTTTTTTTTTGCTTTATCCTTCGTTCTAATAACGAAGTTGTAAGATTAATTTTCATGCTCTTTCTGCTGTCTTCAGTAATTTTAGTCAAATGGTCAAAGAAGATTTGATTTGATTCTTGCTTTTTTTTTTTTTTAATATTGATCCATTTTATTTTTCGTCTTAGATTTTTGATCAAGGAAAATCGAAACGAAAATAATAAAAAAGAAAAGCATTGGGTAAAAAAAAATAACCTAAACAAAAAAGTTTAAAGCAAAAGTTAGAAAGAAAAGTGGATTTTAGCAAAAAATAAGAGAAGTAACGGCAGGGATGTCGAATCTTTTAATGATTTCTTTTTTACATTTTGTTAGAGTTACCGTTGTCTTACAGTTTTACTGAATCATATGTGCGTATGCACGTGTCACTGCATATATATATATATATGTGTGTGTGTGTGTGTGTGTGTGTGTGTGTGTGTGTGTGTGTGTGTGTGTGTGTGTGTGTGTGTGTACATATATATATATATATATATATACATATATGCTTAAATCTATGTATACGAGTTTGTGTTTATATCTATATGTATCTATCTCTCAACACATATATGCATATATGGACTTTATATATGTGTGTATGTGTGCGTGTGTGTTTGTTTATGTGCGTGTATACACGCACACACACACACGCACACACGCACATATATATATATATATTTCGTTATATATGTGTTTGTGTACAGATAGAGACAGAGAGAGAAAAAAGAAAGAAAGAGAATATATACATACATATAATTGTATGTGTGTATGTATGTACAAGTACATGTATACAATTATGCATACATACATATACATACAAACATATGTGTGTCTGTATGCACATAATCTTACATATTTCTTTTCATTACAAATCCTACCAAAAGAAATAGAACGTATGCACACACACACACACACACACACAGATATACATGCACATGCAAAGACATATATACACACAACAATAAAATGTTGAGTGGACAAAGATATTTAAGAAAAATAACGAGGAAAAGAAGAAGAAACAAGCGAATAAAATTCATCCCCCAACCAAAAAAAAAAAAAGAATAGAGAAAGAGAGAATTTTAAAAATAACAATAAACTAAAAAAAAATCAACATGAAAACAAATTTAAGGAATATTTTAGGAAATGGAATTAAAAGTCTAGGAAGTCTTTGGTAAAAGTGGAGTTGATGATAGTCGGCTTAAATATAAAATCGGAATACATTGCAGTGAAAGCTATACCTCATAATACTGGGAACTTATCCAGCAGACTTAGTGATGGGTCACTGGTCTCTAGTCTACTGTACATAGTCTTTCAGGAATAAATTCTTCATATTGGTAATGGTTAGGGAGGGAGAGAGGAACAGAGGTGGGAGTAAAGTGAGAAGTTGCGGTTAATGGTGGTGGAGCCGTCGTTGATATATCGATATATCTTTTGTGTAATTCGCTGCATTTTTGTATGATCATTTTCTTCTCATTTGTTTTCATTTTATCAGTATATAGAAACATCATACATTCATACATGTGTGTGTATGAATATGTACGCACGTGTGTGTGTGTGTGTGTGTGTGTGTGTGTGTGTGTGTGTGTGTGTGTGTGTGTGTGTGTGTGTGTGTGTGTGTGCGTACGTGTGCGTGCGTGCGTGTGTGTGTATGTGTGTGTGTGTGTGTGTGTGAAAGAGAGAGAGAGAGAGAGTGAACGAAACATCTGATGATGTGAACGTATTTTATGCCCACGAAACTTAAAATAATGTGGAACTGAGCCAAATTTTTATTACGTCATTTCATGCATACACACATCTTTAAATACATACATGCATACACGCATTCATAAAAGTTCAGGTTTATATCTGTAATTATTGGGGCCTTGGGATATGTAATGCACTGCTTAAATACCAATCTTGAGAAATTAGGCTTTTCAAAACTAGAAAGGAGAATGCTAATTCGAAGACTACAGATCCAATCCATCACTGGAACTGCAAAAATCTGTAAGAATTCCAGAAGTTTATCATTTAGATATATATGAGCATGCCTAGATATGCATACATACATAGAAACAAACAAAAATACCATGTTGTTGATGTTGAAAAGGAGCCTTGGATCTAGGTTGGAAATCGGCTCTTTCTCTGTTGGCAAGAAATCTTGAAATAGAACTGAATAATGACATATACACATACATACATACATACATACATATATACATTCGACGATCCCGTCATTCAATCATATCAAGAGCGAAATATAATGTATCAATCTCTGTTTCCGGAATTACTAGTGTTAAGGGACATACAGGGACACAACATATAGAACAAGACCAGTTTCCAGAAAGTGTAATCATACACTCAGACAGATATGCATACACATGACAGGCCTTTTTGTGCGTGTACGCTTGGCTCAGTGGTCAGAGTGTCGGGCTCACAATCATGAGGTAGTAAATTCGATTCCCGGACCGGGCTGTGCCTTATGTTCTTGAGCAAGCCATTTTATTTCACGTTGCTCCAGTTCACTTAGCTGTAGAAATGAGTTTCAACATCGCTGGTGTCTGGACATGCTCATATATACTTAAATGATAAACTTCTGGAAAGTTTTACAGATTTTTACAGTTCTAGTGATGTTTTGGTAATGTAGTCTTCAAATCAGCTTTCTCCGTTCTGGCTTTGAGTAGCGTAAGTATGTATGTATGTATATATGTATGTATGTATGAAAGTATGTGTATGTGTGTCTGAGTTTGTCCCCCACCACCAGTACTCGTCTGTCCGACGAGCTTACGCTCTCACCATTTTCGTCTCACCGTTTTCATCGACCCGAGAGTATGATAGAATACTTTGTTCAAAAGTACTGCACGGAGAAACTGAACGCGGTTTGAACATGATTATAAAGAGAACTTCCACTTCCTTCACACGGATAAAATTATGAATATTATCAGAGAAATATCAATTATCACGCCTACATCAGAGAACAAATTATGGTTCATCGTGAGAGAGATAGGGAAACATATGCCAAACAATTGTTTCTCCAGCATCCCTCGAGTGTGTTGCGTTGTTTCAGAATGATACGCCAAGTATGTGAGGAAGAATAACCAATTATTTTCCTACGCTTTGTTAGTTTTTGCTATTAAGAGACAGCAACTTGTCTGCTGTAGGGCGGCTTACACCAAGTGGAGGCCATGAAGAGAGATATTGTTCAAAGGTTTGTCTATCACTTGGAACAATGCTTGCAAAGTTGCACCATATGTAAACATACGTAAATGTATTTTTCCTCATGATTATATGTTGCTCGTATACATACTTACATTCATACATACACGCACATACATAAATAACTAAATACATACTTACGCATTTATATATAAATACGTATGCATTTATATATAAATACGTATGCATGAATATATATATATATATATATATATATATATATATTATATATATACTCACAAACATAAATATATTTATATCATATTACATGCGTCTGTATATATATATACGTATACGTATATATATGTATGTTTATATATATATATGTATGAATGTATATATTTATATATACATATATACATATATATATATATGCGTATATATATATGCTTATATATATATACATACACATATTTATATATATATGTATGTATATGTATATATATAAATATATGTATATGTATATATATATATATATATATAATATATATATATATATATATATATATATATATATATATATATATATATATATATATATATATATATATATATATATATATATATAAAAGATAATAAGAGTGAAAAAACTACAGAAGGCTTGTGTTACTTGGTTAAAGTATATATTTAAATTATGTCAGAAAAATGTTATAAAAATGTTATAAAATCTTTTTGGTATATAAACATTGTATTTTGAGAAATAACCGTTTATATACCAAAAAGATTTTATAACATTTTTATAACATTTTTCTGACATAATTTAAATATATACTTTAACCAAGTAACACAAGCCTTCTGTAGTTTTTTCACTCTTATTATGTTTTATACATCCAACCACGTGCTTTCACATACCAACTTTCTCACCTATATATATATATATATATATATATATATATATATATATATATATATATATATATATATATATATATATATATGGGAGAATATACGAAAAAACAACAACAGACAAGGACAGGTGGTGTAAATAACAAAAGGATGTATTAGTATGACGCTCGGGAATACGGAAAGTCTTTGACGTTTCGAGCTACGCTCTTCAACAGAAAGAATACGGAGACAAGGAGAAAAACACGGAGAAAAAAAATGAATAATGTCCAGTCAACGGTCAATCATAATAATGGCTGATCATAACAATGGCTGACCGGAAGTTAGAAATTCTTTTTTCAGGAGAGCTAAGAAAAGGGGGAGATAACAAACGGTGATCGAAGAACGAGGGGCTGTGTGTGGAAGATAGAATGCTGGTGATCTTGACGTATGTAGTGTGAAAATGGGGAAGGGAGAAAGCACTTGGTCAGTTGTAGTGTGATGCGAGGGTATTGGTGTGGTGTGATGTGAGGGTGTTGGGAGGTGGGGAAGGCATGGGTGGAGTGTGGGTTAGGCTGAGGGTGGGGTAGGGGTAGGGGTCTGTGGGTAGGGGGATATGTGGGTAGGGGGTGGGTGGTGGGTATAATGAATTGGATGGGGTGGAGTGGGAAGGTAGAGTAGGAGTGTGTTGGGGTGTGGTGGGATGAGCTTATGCGGGGGTGTTGACGATGAAGGGGGAAGGGGAAGGTGGATGTAAGAGAGGGGGAAGAGGGGGAAGAGGGGTATGGGAGGGGAGAGAAAGAGAGGAGAGAGGGTGGGTATAGGATAGGGAAGGTGGATTGAGAGAGGGGGAAGGTGGGTATGGGGGAGAGAGAGGAGGAAGGTGGGGGGAAGGTGGATTGAGAGAGGGGAAGGTGGGTATGGGGGAGAGAGAGGGGAGAGAGAGGGGGAGAGAGAGGGGGAGAGAGAGGGGGAGAGAGGGGGAGAGAGGGGGGAGAGGGGGAGAGAGGGGGAGAGAGAGGGGAGAGAGAGGGGAGAGAGAGGGGAGAGAGAGGGGAGAGAGAGAGGGGGAGAGAGGGGGAGGGGGAGAGAGGGGGAGGGGGAGAGGGGAGGGGGAGAGAGGGGAGGGGGAGAGAGGGGAGGGGGAGAGAGGGGAGGGGGAGAGAGGGGAGGGGGAGAGAGGGGGGAGGTGAGAGGGGGGAGAGGGGGGAGAGAGAGGGGGAGAGAGGGGGAGAGAGAGGGGGAGAGAGGGGGAGAGAGAGGGGGAGAGAGAGGGGGAGAGAGAGGGGGAGAGAGAGGGGGAAGGTGGGTATGGGGGAGAAAGAGAGGAAGAGAAAGAGAGTGAGAGAGAAGAGAGTGGAAGAGAGGGAAGAAGGGTATGGGGGAGAGAAAGAGAGAAAGAGAAAGAGAGTGAGCGAGAGCGAGAGGGAAAGAGAGAAGAGATTGAGAGAGTAAGGGTGAGAGAGTAAGGGTGAGAGAGTAAGGGTGAGAGAGTAAGAGAGTAAGAATGTAGAGAGTAAGAGTGAGAGAGGGGGAGAGAGAGGGAAAGAGAGAAGAGAGTGAGAGAGTAAAGGTGAGAGAGTAAGAGAGTAAGAGTGTAGAGAGTAAGAGTGAGAGAGGGGGGAGTATGAGAGAAGAGAGGAGAGAATAAGAGAGAGGAGAGAAAGAGTAGGGGTGAAGAGAAGTGGGAGTGAAGAGAAGTAGGAAGAGAAGTTGGAGTGAAGAGAAGTAGGAGTGAAGAGAAGTAGGAAGAGAAGTGGGAAGAGAAGTAGGAGTGGAGAGAAGTAGGAATGAAGAGAAGTAGGAAGAGAAGTAGGAGTGAAGAGAGGTGAAGAGACGTACAAAGAAGTAGGAGTCGGAGCAGGAGGGGAGGTGGGGGGGGAGAGATGGGTGGTAGGAGGGAGGGTGGGGGAGAGAGACAGGAGGAGGGGGTTAGATGAAGAGGGGAGGGGAGTTGAGCCCATGTGGCGCAAAGGAGCGGAGGGAGAAGACCAATCCCTGTTCACGGCGCAAACGGGAGTCCGGATGGCCCCTGTGCATGTGTATGTGTGAGTGTGGTGGGGGCACATACACGGTAGTGCAAAAATAGGTATACAGTTACGAAAAAGAAAACACGTACGATGCTTATTCATTTTGATCCAAAAAGTATAAATTACGATAAAAGTATTATTATGATTAATTACACTGAAAGTATCGATAATGAGACTAATTTAATATGTTAATAATTTTGATGAATTAAGTATTATAACATTGATGTGATACTTACTGTATACCTACTTTTGCACCCCGCTGTAGGTGTACATATATATATATATATATATATATATATATATATATATATATTTATATATATATATGTATTATATATATATATATATATATATATATATATATATATATATATATATATATATATTTATTAACGAGGGTAGAACTTGATATTGATCAATTAAAACCAGTGGTCTTCGAATTTTAATTTTAATTTTAATAATTGTAATATATATATATATATATATATATATATATATATATATATATATATATATATATATATATATATATATATATATATATATATATATATATATATATATATATATATATATATATATGTATGTATGTATATATATATATATATGCATGTATATGCATATATATGTACACATATACGCACACGTGTGTGTATATGTGAGTGTGTGTGTGTATACATGTATGTGTGTGTGTGTGTACATGTATGTGTTTGTAGGCGCAGTATGTTTATTTCGCAACCACAAAATCCCAGATTCGATTCCATTGTGTGACATCTTGAGCAAATGTCACACTCTATAACAGGTTGACCTGTAACTTATGACAAAAACTGGGTAGACGGAACCTAAATAGCAGTCCGTCATATAGACTACACCTTTAATTCCAAAAACAATACAACCTTGTCACAAACTGCAGCACATGGATTCTGATTACGTTAATTCAGGAGTAGGTAATTCTGTTGATCGAGTAACTGAAATTTCATCATCGCATGAAGGATATCCACCGTCATATACATATATACACGTTCACACACAGACACACCACGTTTCATAAGATTCATGTGCGTGTGTGATAGTCTGTAGGTTCGGATGGATGCGTCTTGTGTGTATTGATAATTAAGCGGACATTTTCTATGCGCGCGAACGCACACACACGCACAGATATACATATACATATATATATACGTATATATAAATACATATATATACACATATATGATATATATATATATATATATATATATATATATATATATATATATATATATATATATATATATATATAAGGTTTTTAAACTTTTAAATTTTCATATTCAAAAGAGACTTCTATGTGTGTTGTATTTGTATGTATGTGTGTATGTGTGTATGTATGTATGTGTATATATATGTATATATATATATATATATATATATATATATATATATATATATATATATATATATATATATATATATATATATATATATATATATATATATATATGTATGTATGTGTATGTGTGTGTGTACGTATATGTGTATACATATGTATGTGTGTGTATGTATATATGGATAGGTATACGGGTAAAGTGTATGTATGCATATGTATACGGGTAATATAGTATAGTAAAGAGAAATAAACAAAATAATTAATTAATCTAGTGGAAATCCACAGGAGAGCAATAAAAATAGAAAATTAAGGAGTTATCTCCCCTATAATAACAAAGACGAAAGCTAACGATATCCTAAAGACCTAATAATAGTTATGTATGTGTTTTTTCGTGTTTTGTTCGAAAGGTAACCACTCCTGAAGAAGTGCCAGACGTCTAAATCCAATGGACCAGTCACTGGATAAGTTTGGCACAGAAATGTTAACATAGAGTGGTGAATAAATCGATATATCGAATTTGAAGTCTCTGTCTCTTTTGAATATGAAAATTTAAAAGTTTAAAAACCTTATGATATAAATATAAACTGTGAGAACGACCCTTAAGGAATCTAATTAATGATCTCCTAAGGTAAGTTCTTATGCTATATTGGTAACGGTTGCTACATCCTCTGGGAAAATTATATATATATATATATATATATATATATATATATATATATATATATATATATATATATATAAATATATATATATGTGTGTACATATAAATATATATATATATGTGTGTACATATATATATATATGTATGTACATATACATATATATACATGTATGTACATATACATATATATACATATATACATATACATATATATATGCATATATATATACATACATATATATATACATACATATAAATATAGACATATATATATACATACACATATATACACCCATATATACATATATATATACATGTATATACACATACATCTATATGTGCATATATATATGTGTGTGTGTGTGTGTGTGTGTGTGTATATATGTATATATATATATATATATATATATATATATATATATATTTATATATATACATATATATATATATATATATATATATATATATATATATATATATATATATATATATATATATATATATATATATATATATATATATATATATGAGAAATAATTGTGATCCAGTTGAATTAGGTACTTAAGTTGGAGCATCAAGTCAGTCCGGTATTACCCGCACAGCTCGAAGTGAATAAATGCAATATATATATATATATATATATAATGACAAGGAACACAAGAATTACGTAAACACCTTCATTAGCTTATAACTGTTTCTGCTAAAGGTGCAGTGAATTGAGTGCTTGTGCATCATCTATTGTCTTCCTTGGAACTTATAAAATTGAAGCATATACATATTGAGTCTCTAGCCTCAGGTTATCAGTAATGCAATGTCTATGCGAAATCGCAATCTGAATGTGTGTGTGCGTGTGTGTGTGTGTATGCTGTGTGTGTGTGTGTAGATGAAATCAACTTGCTCATATATAAACTATACATTTATATTTTCCTGTATGTACGTAGGTGGAGATACCAAGATATCTAGGATAGTATATAACTCAGTCATTTCCCACCCCCTTTCTCTGGATACACAATCACAAGCTTTTCTATATCTTTCGTCCCTAATACCTTTTACTCATTTCAGCCATTATCAGCGCCAGGACTTATCATTCAGGCCTAATGATTATTCTGTCGAGTCTCTACTTTCCAGAACCGCTAAGCTACGGCGACGTAAACTAAACGGCACCGGTCATCAGACGATAGTGAGGGACACAAACACGCAGATAAACGCAAACACACACACACACACACACACACACACACACACACACACACACACACACACACACACATTCACACACACACATACACACTCATCACAAGCATACACACACATATACACACACATATGCACGCACACATACAAACGCATACATGCATAAATACATACATATATATATATATATATATAAATCTGGTGTTTTGCTGAATTTTTTCAGGAGAACATGATTTTTCTATGTGGTTGGGTCATTGATGACGTCTTTCTAGCATATTGGATGTCCACTTAGTTGGTCATCCCTTCTTATACGCATGTAATGCAATTTTTGTGAATTATCAGATTTTTTTATATGCTAGGCTACGGGTTTTAAATTGAAATTAATATTCAATTTATCACCCTCAGTACATTTATATATATAAATAAATATATGTAGAAATGTGTGTGTATTTGTGTGTGTATGTGTGTGTGCATGCGTATGTGTGTGTTGATTGATTGATTGTGTATTTGACTAGGATTTCAATTGCTTTTAACTGCTTATTCAACAATTTTGGACGTCGTTAGAAATGATGTCCCAGCTAAATAAATATTATTCAAACGAATTATTTTATTTAATATCTAAGGTCTCACCATCAGTATAAATTTTGTTTTCCAAAAGTTGATCAACAATACCAAATAACACACACACATCACAACACATGCAGACACATACATGTGTGTGTGTGTGTGTGTGTGTGTGTATATATATATATATATATATATATATATATATATATATATATATATATATATATATATATATATATGCGCCCTTTTAAAGCCTAGCCAGTCTCATGGACCCGGTTTCCCGGTTTCCCGGTTTCAATTGCGTATATGTTCCCCAGCTGGACGGGACGCCAGTCCATCGCAGCGTTACTCATTTTTGCAAGGTGAGTGGACTGGAGCAACGTAAAATGAAGTGTTTTGCTCAAGAACACAGTGCGTCGCCCGGTCCAGGAATCGAAACCACAATCTTACGATCATGATGCTGACACCCTAACCACTAATCACTAGATCAGTACAATCACCACAATCACAATCACTAAAAAGTGACCAAAGGTACGGAGAGAACTAGTATTGCTAGAAAAAAGAGTCAAAGCCTCTTTAAGCCATAAAAGCACATGTTCTGTGTACTTGCGGTGATGTGTTGTCTCCATTGTCGGAAATGCGTCTTGCCACCTTAATTATTTTATGTGTGTGTGTGTGTGTGTGTCTGTCTGTGTGTGTGTGTGTGTGTGTGTGTGTATTAATAAATTACTTGTGTATTAATAGTATTTTGTTCCAGTGCTCCACTGTAATATATAATATATCTATAGATTTTAACCAATCTTGAGTGTGGAAACTGACAAAATACTTTGTCTACTACGCTAAAGGAAAATAGAGATAAACTGAATAGGATTTTATTCTTTGTCGGGATTTCATCAGCAACTGAGTATCTTCATTTTCTGACCACGGTGGCATTGCTTATAAGCACACAATTCCTGAGGACTCAGGTAAATAAGAGAAACTGATCTCTATACACAACTCACTCGTGAATATATTACTACTATGTTAACAGTATTATGTTTCGATGTTTCAGTGTTAAACTATATCACAGAATATATCTATAAGTAGTAGACAACATTGTACGTAATACGCATGTGTAAACACCTTATTCTTTTATACAATATCTTCGTGTTCAAGCTGCAAAAAATGCGTTATTAATGCAAATCGATTTTTCCGATTTACTTATATCACCATTATTCTCAACTTTTCCCCTCTACCTCTTTCTCACTGTTTACCAACATCTATAGCTCACTCTCCTGCTACCATCTGCTACCATATTTCTCCGCTTTCACTCGTGTTCATTGTCACTTCTTTCATATCTTTATCTATTTTTTACACATACAAATAGCTACGTTGTCTCTTCCTCTATACTTCCCTGCTATGCCTTCTCCAACCCAACGCATCTAACACTGTCCTTCAATTCAACAAAGCTAGATAACGAACGCATGTATGTATAGATAAATGTCTCTGCATATATATATATGTATATATATATATATTTGTGTTTGTGTAGAAGTGTGTGGGAGTGTATGTGTATACATATATATGTTTATATATATTAATATACATTTATACATATATATACATATATTTACATTGTGTTTACATATATATATATACATGTGAGTATGTGTGTGTGTGTGTGTGTGTGTGTGTGTGTGTGTGTGTGTGTGTGTGTGTGTGTACATACAGTCGGAGTAATTCACCCGCCTTACATCTTGACTCAAAAGAATCCCGTTCAGAATTTATCAGACGCATTGTTAAAAGCATCTAGCTGAATGTCTAGCCTTGTTGAGTATCTAACTGCCCATCTCATGCTACGGATAACAGAAAATTCTATGGAAATGGTAAAGTAATGTTGACACAATATCAGACAAGTGTTGTCGTAACACTGGAACGAAACTCTTTTGTAGGCAGCAGTGCATAAATGTATATAAATATATAATCGAAAACATATTTCTAACAAAAAATACATACGCATGTATACATGTATGTATTGCTGTATGTATGTATATATACGTACATACATATACATATCTCTCTCTCTCTCTCTCTCTCTCTATATATATATATATATATATATATATATATATATATATATATATATATATATATATATGCGTGTGCGTGTATAATAGTGGGGGTGTTTGAGACAACCACGTCTGTAGTTGTAGTTCAACATGTTTTATGGGTCTTTTATTATATACACCCGTTATTACTCTGGCAGACGTGCTATTTTTGCTGTATGCACATTCATAAAAGAAAACATATAGATATACCACCCATCCCTCTCTCACTTCGCTACTCACTCTCTCCCTCTCATTTGTGCGCGGGAGTGTGTGTATGTATATATATATTTATATGGGTGTGTGTGTATGTATGTGTGCGTGTGTGTGTGTGTGTGTGTGTGTGTGTGTGTGTGGAGAGAGGTTGATTTATATCTCATCCTTTATTCTGGAAGGTTCCATAGGACGATTTCTAACAAAAATTCTTCATATTTTACCGGTAGCTTACTGGCATAAGAATTTTGCGAATATGAAATTATTACATGTATATGTATATTATTACATGCATATGTATATGAGAATTTATGGAAAAGTATCCCATAGAAAAGTCAACAAGTATGTTAAAAAATGGAGATGTTAAAATTTAAAAGAATTTTAACACATGCATGCGATCGTTTCGAACAGCAATATCAATATGTAAATAACAAGGTATAATAATTAAAGTTAATTTGATTAAATTTAATTAATTACATACCACTGTTCTCCTCAGTGCAAGAAGTATGCAACAGGAATTATTATTATTACGGAAGACTTGATGAAGGAAATAGCAAATAACAAATTCGGATATACATATGTTATCCTTATGAAAAATTCAGAGCATACTAAAGAATGTTCTTGAGTCTAGTTGTGTATAAACTAAAACTGATGCAGCTAACGGTTATTTGAAAATATAAGTGAAAAATGTTTAAGATACGTTCCCTCTATAATAAGTAGACATGTGTTTCATGAAAAATGTTTTCCATCCCCAGTGTTAATAAGAAGACCGTTCATTCTCATTATATTATAACTTTCTTCCAGGCATAATCTACAAATATTGTTATTATATCTATAAGATGGGGTTGAAGATAGGATTTTCCAAGATATTGAGTAATTTATATTATTTCTTTTGAGTTGAGAAATTTTTCTTAGATAGACTTGTGCCATTCTCTTTTTTAGGGTCATTAAAGGAAGATTTATGATTATTTATTCTTAATTTTATAGAATTTTTCGTACAACCAATGGGTATATATTTAGAGGAATTATGGGTAATAATGGTTGCTTGGAATACTACTTCTTACATTTTATTATTTCCATCTACTGCACAAGTATTCGGTTCTCTACAATTACAATTTAAGTTATTAGGTTGTACTATGTTGTTATGTCTATATGTATTAAGGAAGTGTCATTGTTGGGCTCAAGGCCCAATGAAGGGCACTCCACAGGAACAAGCTTAAAAGTCCCCCCCTTGTGTGGCTTTTAAGCTAATGTCATATATAATATATATGATATATATATATATATATATATATATATATATATATATATATATATATATGTGTGTGTGTGTGTGTGTGTGTATATATATGTATAATACATATATTATATATGATATAATATATATTATATATGCATATATATACTATATATATATAATATATATGTGTGTTGTGTGTGTGTGTGTGTGTGTGTGTATTATGTATATATATATTCATATGTGTGTGTGTGTGTGTAAAGAATATGAGGGGCTTAGTTCACTGGTGATCTAAACGAATAGGTACGCTGAGTAAGTGCTATAATTGATCATCCGTTAGGTTCCCAGTTCACAACTGAGGCTGGAGCACGTGATCCGTATTAGGCTTCCGTGTTATCGGGTATATATCAGAGGAAAAGGGCGACAAAATCCAAGGCAGGACATGTATCTCAAGTAATTTATAATAATTTAATTAGGGTAAGGTGAATTTCAAGTCTTACAACTGTTTTGGGGGTACCCCGAGTGATAGGCTAGCATGTTCGCACACTGGCTATTCCGTCATCAAAGACAAGATGAGTATGTTGTCTTTTTCTTCTAATATATATATATATATATATATATATATATATATATATATATATATATATTTATATATATATATATTATGTGTATGCGAGCATGTGTATATACAAACATAGATATATGCGTAGGCATGGCTGTATGGTAAGAAATCTGCTTCCCAGCCACATGTTTCTGAGTTCAGTCCTACTGCGTGCAACTTAGACAAATGTCTTCTACTATAGCCTCAAGCCAACCAAAGCCTTGTGAGTGGCTTTGGTTGGCGGAAACTGAAAGAAGCCCATCGTATATATACATATGTATATATCTATGTATGTGTGTTTGTCCTCCACCACTACTTGACAACGGGTGTTGGTGTGGTTACTACGCCGTGACTTAAAGGTTCAGCATAAGAGAATTATAGAATAAGTACTAGGTTTTAAAAAATAAGACTTGTAGTGGATTAGCCTCAGCATAGCCGCAGTCAATTGACTGAAACAAGTATAAGATAAAAGGTGAGGGAAAGGGATAAGTCAAATATCAGGTCATCCCATAAGTTCTGTCTGAATTTTGAATAAAGAAACCAAGTGATCAAATGTTATATTTAAATGAAATTTAATCATCAATGTACTTTCCCTGATTATCTATGACTTCCTTCCATCTATTTACAAGCTTTTTAATCCCATCAATGTAAAACTATTTTGGTTTCAAAGCGAATAACTCTGAAATGTCAGTTTCGACTTCCTTCTGGCTTGCGAAAGTTATGTCCCCCAAATGAATCTGTAAACTACGAAACATGGTAGTCTGAAGGAGCAAGGTCGGGAGAAAAAGGTGGATGAGGAATTTTTTCCCAACCAAGCTCTTCGATCTTCTGAGATGTGATCTTCGCAGTGTGGGGTCGCGCATTGTCCTGATAAAACATCACTCCTTTTCGATTCACTAAAGTGGGTCTTTTTTCCTTCAAAGCTTGGTTCAAACGCTCTAATCGCTGACAGTAGACTTGAGCATTGACTGTTGTATTAGGTGGTAACAATTCAAAGTGAATTATTCCTTTGCAATCCCACCAGATAGAGAGAAGAACCTTTTTCCCATGAAGTTCCCTTCTCGATTGTGATTGAGCTTTTCCCTTTTACCAATCCACTGTTTACGACGTTTAACATTTCGATAGAA